>NW_025535030.1:0-102500 GCF_020615455.1 Coregonus clupeaformis
TGTCCTGTCTCTGTCCTCCTCCCCATTTCAGACCTACAGCCCCACCAGTGGTGATGTCGGGTCTGGAGGAGATAAGCCAGTTAGTGTCTGTCTCTAGCCTTCCTTTCCCAGCCTGGACCACAGCCTGATGAGTGATGTCAGTCTGGAGGGAATAAGCCAGTTAGTGTCCTGTCTCTGTCCCTCCCCAGCCTAGACATTTACTGCCCTGATGAGTGATGTCCAGTCTGGAGGGAATAAGCCAGTTAGTGTCCTGTCTGTCCACTCCTCCTGTGACCTAGACCACTACAGCCTGATGAGTGATGTCCAGTCTGGAGGGAATAAGCCAGTTAGTGTCCTGTCTCTGTCCCTCCTCCCCAGCCTAGGACCACTACAGCTTCTGATGAGGTGATGTCCAGTCTGGAGGGAATAAGCCAAGTTAGTCTCTGTCTCTGTCCCCTCCTCCCCCAGCCTAGACCACCACAGCCTGATGAGTGATGTCCAGTTCTGGAGGGAATAAGCCAGTTAGTGTCCTGTCTCTGTCCCTCCTCCCCAGCTAGACCACCTGACAGCCTGATGAGTGATGTGTCTCCAGTCTGAGGCCGAGCCAGTTAGTGTCCTGTCTCTGTCCCTCCTCCCCAGCCCTAGACTACCACAGCCTCCAGTGAGTGATGTCCAGTCTGGAGGGAATAAGCCAGTTAGTGTCCTGCTCTCTGTCCTCCTCCCCAGCCTAGACCACACAGCCTGATGAGTGATCGTCCAGTCTGGAGGGAATAAGCCAGTTAGTGTCCTGTCTCGTGTCCCTCCTCCCCAGCCTAGACCACTGCAGCCTGATGAGTGATGTCCAGTCTGGAGGAATAAGCCAGTTAGTGGTCCTGTCTCTGTCCTCTCTCCCCAGCCTAGACCACTACAGCCTGATGAGTGATGTCCAGTCTGGAGGAATGAAAGCTGCCAGTTAGTGTCCTGTCTCTGTCCTCCTCCCCAGCTAGACCACTACAGCCTGATGAGTGATGTCCAGTCTGGAGGGAATAAGCCAGTTAGTGTCCTGTCTCTGTCCCCTCCTCCCCAGCCTAGACCACTACAGCCTGATGAGTGATGTCCAGTCTGGAGGGAATAAAAGCCGTTAGTGTCCTGTCTCTGTCCCCTCCTCCCCAGCCTAGACCACTACAGCCTGATGAGTGATGTCCCAGTCTGGAGGGAATAAGCCTGTTAGTGTCCTGTCTCTGTCCCCTCCTCCCCAGCCTTAGACCACTACAGCCTGATGAGTGATGTCCAGTCTGGAGGGATCCATAAGCCAGTTAGTGTCCTGTCTCTGTCCTCTCCCAGCCCAGGATCCACTACAGCCTGAGTGAGTGATGTCCAGTCTGGAAGGGGAATAAGCCAGTTAGTGTCCTGTCTCTGTCCTCCTCCCCAGTAGACCACTAACAGCCTGATGAGTGATGTGTCCAGTCTGGTGGGAAGGTTAAGCCGTTAGTCCTGTCTCTGTCCCCTCCTCCCCAGCCTAGACCACTACAGCCTGATGAGTGATGTCCAGTCTGGAGGGAATAAGCCAGTTAGTGTCCTGTCTCTGCTCCTCTCCCAGCCCCTAGAGCCACCACAGCCTGAAGTGAGTGATGCTCCAGTCTGGAGGGAATAAGCCAGTTAGTGTCCTGTTCTGTCCCCCCTCCCCAGCCTAGACCACTACAGCCTGAGTGAGTGATGTCCAGTCTGGAGGGAATAAGCCAGTTAGTGTCCCGTCTCGTCCCTCCTCCCCAGCCCAGACCACTACAGCCTGACCGAGTGATGTCCAGTCTGGAGGGAATAAGCCAGTTAGTGTCCTGTCTCTGTCTCCTCCCCAGCTTTTTCTAGACCAACAGCCTGAGAGTGATGTCCAGTCTGAGGGAATAAGCCAGTTAGTGTCCTGTCTGATCCCCTCCCCCCCAGCCTAGACCACTACAGCCTGATGAGTGATGTCCAGTCTGGAGGGAATAAGCCAGTTAGTGTCCTCGTCTCTGTCCTCTCCCAGCCTAGACCACTACAGCCTGATGAGTGATGTCCAGTCTGGAGGGAATAAGCCAGTTAGTGTCCTGTCTCCCCCCCCCCCAGCTCAGACCACTACAGCCTGATGAGTGATGTCCAGTCCGGAGGGAATAAGCCAGTTAGTGTCCTGCCTCTGTCCCCTCCTCTCCCCAGCCTAGACCACTACAGCCTGGATGAGTGATGTCCAGTCTGGAGGGAATAAGCCAGTTAGTGTCCTGTCTCTGCTCCTCCTCCCCAGCCTAGACCACTACAGCCTGAGAGTGATGTCCAGTCTGGAGGGAATAAGCCAGTTAGTGTCCCTGTCCGTCCCTCCTCCCCAGCCTAGACCACTACAGCCTGATGAGTGATGTCCAGTCTGGAGGGGAATAAGCCAGTTAGTGTCCTGTCTCTGTCCCTCTCCCCAGCCTAGACCACTACAGCCTGATGAGTGATGTCCAGTCTGGAGGAATAAGCCAGTTAGTGTCCTGTCTCTGTCCCTCCTCCCCAGCCTAGACCACTACAGCCTGATGAGTGATGTCCAGTCTGGAGGGAATAAGCCAGTTAGTGCCTGTCTGTCCCTCCTCCCCAGCCTAGACCACTACAGCCGATGAGTGATGTCCAGTCTGGAGGGACTAAGCCAGTTAGTGTCTGTCTCTGCCTTCCCTCCCCAGCCTAGACCACTACAGCCTGATGAGCGAGTCCAGTCTGGAGGGAATAATGCCAGTTAGTGTCCTGTCCCTGTTCCTCCCCAGCCTAGACCACTACAGCCTGATGAGTGATGTTCAGTCTGGAGGGAATAAGCCAGTTAGTGTCCTGTCCTGTCCCTCCTCCCCAGCCTAGACCACCCAAAGCCTGATGAGTGATGTCCAGTCTGGAGGGAATAAGCCAGTTAGTGTCTGTCTCTGTGCTCTCCCCCCCAGCTCATAGACCACTACAGCCTGATGAGTGATGTGTCCAGTCTGGAGGGGAATAAGCCAGTTAGTGTCCGTCTCAGTCCCTCCCCAGCCTAGACCACTACAGCCTGATGAGTGATGTCCAGTCTGGAGGAATAAGCCAGTTAGTGTCCTGTCTCTGTCCCCCTCCCTCAGCCTAGACCACTACAGCCTGATGAGTGATGTCCAGTCTGGAGGGAATAAGCCAGTTAGTGTCCTGCTCTCTGTCCCTCCTCCCCAGCCTAGACCACTACAGCTGATGAGTGATGTCCAGTCTGGAGGGAACCAGCTTAGTGTACTGCTCTGTCTCCTCCCCAGCCAGGACCTCAATACAGCCTGATGAGTGATGTCCAGTCTGGAGGGGAATAAGCCAGTTTAGTGTCCTGTTCTGTCCCCTCTCCCCAGCGTAGACCACTACAGTCTGATGAGTGATGTCCAGTCTGGAGGGATAAGCCAGTTAGTGTTGTGCCCCTCCCCAGCCTAGACCATTACAGCTCTGATGAGTGATGTCCAGTCTGGAGGGGAATAAGCCAGTTAGTGTCCTGTCTCTGCCTCCTCCCCAGCCCAGACCACTACAGCCTGATGAGTGATGTGTTGAGGGAATAAGCCAGTTAGTGTCCTGTCTCTGCTCCTCCCCAGCCTAGACCACTACAGCCTGATGAGTGATGTCCAGTCTGGAGGGAATAAGCCGTTAGTGTCCTGTATCTGTCCTCCTCCCCAGCCTAGATTACTACAGCCTGATGAGTGATGCCAGTCTGGAGGAATAAGTCAGTTAGTGTCCTGTTTCTGTTCCTCCTCCCCAGCCTAGACCACTACAGCCTGATGAGTGATGTCCAGTCTGGAGGGAATAAGCCAGTTAGTGTCCTGCTCTGCCTCCTCCCCAGCCCTAGACCACTACAGCCTGATGAGTGATGTCCAGTCTGGAGGGAATAAGCCAGTTAGTGTCCTGTCTCTGTCCTTCCTCCCCAGCCTAGACCACTACAGCCTGATGAGTGATGTCCAGTCTGGAGGGAATAAGCCAGTTAGTGTCCTGTCTCTGTCCCCTCCTCCCAGCCTAGACCACTACAGTCTGATGAGTGATGTCCAGTCTGGAGGAATAAGCCAGTTAGTGTCCTGTCTCTGTCTCCCTCCTCCCCAGCCTAGACCACTACAGCCTGATGAGTGATGTCCCAGTCTGGAGGGGAATAAGCCAGTTAGTGTCCTGTCTCTGTCCTCCTCCCCAGCCTAGACCACTACAGCCTGATGAGTGATGTCCAGTCTGGAGGAATAAGCCAGTTAGTGTCCTGTCTCTGTCCCCTCCTCCCCAGCCTAGACCACTACAGCCTGATGAGTGATGTCCAGTCTGGAGGGAATAAGCCAGTTAGTGTCCTGTCTCTGTCCTCCTCCCCAGCCTAGACCACTACAGCCTGATGAGTGATGTCCAGTCTGGAGGGAATAAGCCAGTTAGTGTCCTGCTCTCTGTCCCCTCCTCCCCAGCCTAGACCACTACAGCCTGATGAGTGATGTCCAGTCTGGAGGGAATAAGCCAGTTAGTGTCCTGTCTCTGTCCTCCTCCCCAGCCTAGACCACTACAGCCTGATGAGTGATGTCCAGTCTGGAGGGAATAAGCCAGTTAGTGTCCTGTCTCTGTCCCTCCTCCCCAGCCTAGACCACTACAGCCTGATGAGTGATGTCCAGTCTGGAGGAATAAGCCAGTTAGTGTCCTGTCTCTGTCCCCTCCTCCCCAGCCTAGACCACTACAGCCTGATGAGTGATGTCCAGTCTGGAGGGAATAAGCCAGTTAGTGTCTGTCTCTGTCCCCTCCTCCCCAGCCCCTAGACCACTACAGCCTGATGAGTGATGTCCAGTCTGGAGGAATAAGCCAGTTAGTGTCCTGTCTCTGTCCCTCCTCCCCAGCCTAGACCACTACAGCCTGATGAGTGATGTCCAGTCTGGAGGGGAATAAGCCAGTTAGTGTCCTGTCTCTGTCCCCTCCTCCCCAGCTAGACCACTACAGCCTGATGAGTGATGTCCAGTCTGGAGGGAATAAGCCAGTTAGTGTCCTGTCTCTGTCCCCTCCTCCCCAGCCTAGACCACTACAGCCTGATGAGTGATGTCCAGTCTGGAGGGAATAAGCCAGTTAGTGTCCTGTCTCTGTCCCTCCTCCCAGCCTAGACCACTACAGCCTGATGAGTGAGTGTCCAGTCTGGAGGGAATAAGCCAGTTAGTGTCCTGTCTCTGTCCTCCCCAGCCTAGACCACTACAGCCTGATGAGTGATGTCCAGTCTGGAGGGAATAAGCCAGTTAGTGTCCTGTCTCTGTCCCTCCTCCCCAGCTCTGAGACCACTACAGCCTGATGAGTGATGTCCAGTCTGGAGGAATAAGCCAGTTAGTGTCCTGTCTCTGTCTCCTCCTCCCCAGCCTAGACCACTACAGCCTGATGAGTGATGTCCAGTCTGGAGGGAATAAGCCAGTTAGTGTCCTGTCTCTGTCCCCTCCTCCCCAGCCTAGACCACTACAGCCTGATGAGTGATGTCCAGTCTGGAGGGAATAAGCCAGTTAGTGTCCTGTCTCTGCCCTCCTCCCCAGCCTAGACCACTGCAGCCTGATGAGTGATGTCCAGTCTGGAGGGAATAAGCCAGTTAGTGTCCTGTCTCTGTCCTCCTCCCCAGCCTAGACCACTACAGCCTGATGAGTGATGTCCAGTCTGGAGGGAATAAGCCAGTTAGTGTCCTGTCTCTGTCCTCCTCCCCAGCCTAGACCACACAGCCTGATGAGTGATGTCCAGTCTGGGAGGGGATAATAAGCCAGTTAGTGTCCTGTCTCTGTCCTCCTCCCTCAGCTAGACCACTACAGCCTGATGAGTGATGTCCAGTCTGGAGGGAATAAGCCAGTTAGTGTCCTGTCTCTGTCCCTCCCCCAGCCTAGACCACTACAGCCTGATGAGTGATGTCCAGTCTGGAGGGAATAAGCCAGTTAGTGTCCTGTCTCTGTCCTCCTCCCCAGCCTAGACCACTACAGCCTGATGAGTGATGTCCAGTCTGGAGGGAATAAGCCAGTTAGTGTCCTGTCTCTGTCCCTCCCCAGCCTAGACCACTACAGCCTGATGAGTGATGTGCCAGTCTGGAGGGAATAAGCCAGTTAGTGTCCTGTCTCTGTCCCTCCTCCCCAGCCTAGACCACTACAGCCTGATGAGTGATGTCCAGTCTGGAGGGAATAAGCCAGTTAGTGTCCTGTCTCTGTCCCTCTTCCCCAGCCTGGACCACACAGCCTGATGAGTGATGTCCAGTCTGGAGGGAATAAGCCAGTTAGTGTCCTGTCTCTGTCCCTCCTCCCAGCCTAGACCACTACAGCCTGATGAGTGATGTCCAGTCTGGAGGGAATAAGCCAGTTAGTGTCCTGTCTCTGTCCCCTCCTTCAGCCTCAGACCACTACAGCCTGATGAGTGATGTCCAGTCTGGAGGGAATAAGCCAGTTAGTGTCCTGTCTCTGTCCCTCCTCCCAGCCTAGACCACTACAGCCTGATGAGTGATGTCCAGTCTGGAGGGAATAAGCCAGTTAGTGTCTGTCTCTGTCCCCTCCCCAGCCTAGACCACTACAGCCTGATGAGTGATGTCCAGTCTGGAGGGAATAAGCCAGTTAGTGTCCTGTCTCTGTCCCCTCTCCCCAGCCTAGACCACTACAGCCTGATGAGTGATGTCCAGGCTGGAGGGAATAAGCCAGTTAGTGTCCTGTCTCTGTCCCCTCCTCCCCAGCCTAGACCACTACAGCCTGATGAGTGATGTCCAGTCTGGAGGGAATAAGGCCAGTTAGTGTCCTGCTCTGTCCTCCTCCCCAGCCTAGACCACTACAGCCTGGGATGAGTGATGTCCAGTCTGGAGGGAATAAGCCAGTTAGTGTCCTGTCTCTGTCCTCCTCCCCAGCCTAGACCACTACAGCCTGATGAGTGATGTCCAGTCTGGAGGGAATAAGCCAGTTAGTGTCCTGTCTCTGTCCCCTCCTCCCCAGCCTAGACCACTACAGCCTTGATGAGTGATGTCCAGTCTGGAGGGAATAAGCCAGTTAGTGTCTGTCTCTGTCCCTCCTCCCCAGCCTAGACCACTACAGCCTGATGAGTGATGTCCAGTCTGGAGGAATAAGCCAGTTAGTGTCCTGTCTCTGTCCTCCTCCCAGCCTAGACCACTACAGCCTGATGAGTGATGTCCAGTCGGAGGGAATAAGCCAGTTAGTGTCCTGTCTCTGTCCCTCCCTCCCCAGCCTGAGACCACTACAGCCTGATGAGTGATGTCCAGTCTGGAGGGAATAAGCCAGTTAGTGTCCTGTTCTGTCCTCCCCAGCCTAGACCACTACAGCCCTGATGAGTGATGTCCAGTCTGAGGGAATAAGCCAAGTTAGTGTCTGTCTCTGTCCCTCCTTCCCAGCCTAGACCACTACAGCCTGATGAGTGATGTCCAGTCTGGAGGAATAAGCCAGTTAGTGTCCTGTCTCTGTCTCCTCCCCAGCCTAGACCACTACAGCCTGATGAGTGATGTCCAGTCTGGAGGGAATAAGCCAGTTAGTGTCCTGCTCTCTGTCCTCCTCCCCAGCCTAGACCACTGCAGCCTGATGAGTGATGTCCAGTCTGGAGGGAATAAGCCAGTTAGTGTCTGTCTCTGTTCCCTCCTCTCCAGCCTAGACCACTACAGCCTGATGAGTGATGTCCAGTCTGGAGGGAATAAGCCAGTTAGTGTCCTGTTCTGTCCCTCCTCCCCAGCCTAGACCACTACAGCCTGATGAGTGATGTCCAGTCTGGAGGGAATAAGCCAGTTAGTGTCCTGTCTCTGTCCCTCTTCCCAGCCTAGACCACTACAGCCTGATGAGTGATGTCCAGTCTGGAGGGAATAAGCCAGTTAGTGTCCCTGTCTCTGTCCTCCTCCCAGCCTAGACCACTACAGCCTGATGAGTGATGTCCAGTCTGGAGGGGAATAAGCCAGTTAGTGTCCTGTCTCTGTCCTCTCCCAGCCTAGACCACTACAGCCTGATGAGTGATGTCCAGTCTGGAGGGGAATAAGCCAGTTAGTGTCCTGTCTCTGTCCCTCCTCCCCAGCCTAGACCACTACAGCCTGATGAGTGATGTCCAGTGAGGGAATAAGCCAGTTAGTGTCCTGTCTCTGTCCCCTCCTCAGCCTAGACCACTACAGCCTGATGAGTGATGTCCAGTCTGGAGGGAATAAGCCAGTTAGTGTCCTGTCTCTGTCCCTCCTCCCCAGCCTAGACCACTACAGCCTGATGAGTGATGTCCAGTCTGGAGGGAATAAGCCAGTTAGTGTCCTGTCTCTGTCCCTCCTCCCCAGCCTGGACCACTACAGCCTGATGAGTGATGTCCAGTCTGGAGGGAATAAGCCAGTTAGTGTCCTGTCTCTGCCTTCCCTCCTCCCCAGCCTAGACCACTACAGCCTGATGAGTGATGTCCAGTCTGGAGGAATAAGCCAGTTAGTGTCTGTCTCTGTCCTCCTCCCCAGCCTAGACCACTACAGCCTGATGAGTGATGTCCAGTCTGGAGGGAATAAGCCAGTTAGTGTCCTGTCTCTGTCCCTCCTCCCCCAGCCTAGACCACTACAGCCTGATGAGTGATGTCCAGTCTGGAGGAATTAAGCCGTTAGTGTCCTGTCTGTCCCTCCTCCCCAGCCTGAGACCACTACAGCCTGATGAGTGATGTCCAGTCTGGAGGGAATAAGCCAGTTAGTGTCCTGTCTCGTCCCTCCCCAGCTAGACCACTACAGCCTGATGAGTGATGTCCAGTCTGGAGGGAATAAGCCGAGTTAGTGTCCTGTCTCTGTCCCTCCTCCCCAGCCTAGACCACTACAGCCTGATGAGTGATGTCCAGTCTGGAGGGAATAAGCCAGTTAGTGTCCTGTCTCTGTCCTCCTCCCCAGCCTAGACCACTACAGCCTGATGAGTGATGTCCAGTCTGGAGGGAATAAGCCAGTTAGTGTCCTGTCTCTGTCTCTCCTCCCCAGCCTAGACCACTACAGCCTGATGAGTGATGTCCAGTCTGGAGGGAATAAGCCAGTTAGTGTCCTGTCTCTGTTCCTCCTCCCCAGCCTAGACCACTACAGCCTGATGAGTGATGTCCAGTCTCTGGAGGGAATAAGCCAGTTAGTGTCCTGTCTCTGTCCCTTTCCCCAGCCTAGACCACTACAGCCTGATGAGTGATGTCCAGTCTGGAGGGAATAAGCCAGTTAGTGTCCTGTCTCTTCCCCTCCTCCCAGCCTAGACCACTACAGCCTGATGAGTGATGTCCAGTCTGGAGGGAATAAGCCAGTTAGTGTCCTGTCTCTGTCCCTCCTCCCCAGCCTAGGACCACTACAGCCTGATGAGTGATGTCCAGTCTGGAGGGAATATAGCCAGTTAGTGTCCTGTCTCTGTCCTTCCCCAGCCTAGACCACTACAGCCTGATGAGTGATGTCCAGTCTGGAGGGAATAAGCCAGTTAGTGTCCTGTCTCTGTCCCTCCTCCCCAGCCTAGACCACTACAGCCTGATGAGTGATGTCCAGTCTGGAGGAATAAGCCAGTTAGTGTCCTGTCTCTGTCCTCCTCCCCAGCCTAGACCACTACAGCCTGATGAGTGATGTCCAGTCTGGAGGGAATAAGCCAGTTAGTGTCCTGTCTCTGTCCTCCTCCCCAGCCTAGACCACTACAGCCTGATGAGTGATGTCCAGTCTGGAGGGAATAAGCCAGTTAGTGTCCTGTCTCTGTCCCTCCTCCCCAGCCTAGACCACTACAGCCTGATGAGTGATGTCCAGTCTGGAGGGAATAAGCCAGTTAGTGTCCTGTATCTGCCTCCTCCCCAGCCTAGACCACTACAGCCTGATGAGTGATGTCCAGTCTGGAGGGAATAAGCCAGTTAGTGTCCTGTCTCTGTCCCTCCTCCCCAGCCTAGACCACTACAGCCTGATGAGTGATGTCCAGTCTGGAGGAATAAGCCAGTTAGTGTCCTGTCTCTGTCCCTCCTCCCCAGCCTAGACCACTACAGCCTGATGAGTGATGTCCAGTCTGGAGGAATAAGCCAGTTAGTGTCCTGTCTCTGCCTCCTCCCCAGCCTAGACCACTACAGCCTGATGAGTGATGTCCAGTCTGGAGGGAATAAGCCAGTTAGTGTCCTGTCTCTGTCCCCTCCTCCCCAGCCTAGACCACTACAGCCTGATGAGTGATGTCCAGTCTGGAGGGAATAAGCCAGTTAGTGTCCTGTCTCTGTCCTCCTCCCCAGCCTAGACCACTACAGCCTGATGAGTGATGTCCAGTCTGGAGGGAATAAGCCAGTTAGTGTCCTGTCTCTGTCCCTCCTCCCGAGCCTAGACCACTACAGCCTGATGAGTGATGTCCAGTCTGGAGGGAATAAGCCAGTTAGTGTCCTGTCTCTGTCCCTCCTCCCCAGCCTAGACCACTACAGCCTGATGAGTGATGTCCAGTCTGGAGGGAATAAGCCAGTTAGTGTCCTGTCTCTGTCCCTCCCTCCCAGCCTGGACCACTACAGCCTGATGAGTGATGTCCAGTCTGGAGGGAATAAGCCAGTTAGTGTCCTGTCTCTGTCCCTCCTCCCCAGCCTAGACCACTACAGCCTGATGAGTGATGTCCAGTCTGGAGGGAATAAGCCAGTTAGTGTCCTGTCTCTGTCCCCTCCCCAGCCTAGACCACTACAGCCTGATGAGTGATGTCCAGTCTGGAGGGAATAAGCCAGTTAGTGTCCTGTCTCTGTCCCCTCCTCCCCAGCCTAGACCACTACAGCCTGATGAGTGATGTCCAGTCTGGAGGGAATAAGCCAGTTAGTGTCCTGTCTCTGTCCTCCTCCCCAGCCTAGACCACTACAGCCTGATGAGTGATGTCCAGTCTGGAGGGAATAAGCCAGTTAGTGTCCTGTCTCTGTCCCTCCTCCCCAGCCTAGACCACTACAGCCTGATGAGTGATGTCCAGTCTGGAGGGAATAAGCCAGTTAGTGTCCTGTCTCGTCCTCCTCCCCAGCCTAGACCACTACAGCCTGATGAGTGATGTCCAGTCTGGAGGGAATAAGCCAGTTAGTGTCCTGTCTCTGTCCTCCTCCCCAGCCTAGACCACTACAGCCTGATGAGTGATGTCCAGTCTGGAGGGAATAAGCCAGTTAGTGTCCTGTCTCTGTTCCTCCCCAGCCTAGACCACTACAGCCTGATGAGTGATGTCCAGTCTGGAGGGAATAAGCCAGTTAGTGTCCTGTCTCTGTCCCTCCTCCCCAGCCTGAGACCACTACAGCCTGATGAGTGATGTCCAGTCTGGAGGGAATAAGCCAGTTAGTGTCCTGTCTCTGTCCCTCCTCCCCAGCCCTAGACCACTACAGCCTGATGAGTGATGTCCAGTCTGGAGGGAATAAGCCAGTTAGTGTCCTGTCTCTGTCCTCCTCCCCAGCCTAGACCACTACAGCCTGATGAGTGATGTCCAGTCTGGAGGGAATAAGCCAGTTAGTGTCCTGTCTCTGTCCCTCCTCCCCAGCCTAGACCACTACAGCCTGATGAGTGATGTCCAGTCTGGAGGAATAAGCCAGTTAGTGTCCTGTCTCTGTCCCTCCTCCCCAGCCTAGACCACTACAGCCTGATGAGTGATGTCCAGTCTGGAGGGAATAAGCCAGTTAGTGTCCTGTCTCTGTCCTCTCCTCCCCAGCCTAGACCACTACAGCCTGATGAGTGATGTCCAGTCTGGAGGGAATAAGCCAGTTAGTGTCCTGTCTCTGTCCCTCCTCCCCAGCCTGAGACCACTACAGCCTGATGAGTGATGTCCAGTCTGGAGGGAATAAGCCAGTTAGTGTCCTGTCTCTGTCCCTCCTCCCCAGCCTAGACCACTACAGCCTGATGAGTGATGTCCAGTCTGGAGGGAATAAGCCAGTTAGTGTCCTGTCTCTGTCCCTCCTCCCCAGCCTAGACCACTACAGCCTGATGAGTGATGTCCAGTCTGGAGGGAATAAGCCAGTTAGTGTCCTGTCTCTGTCCCTCCTCCCAGCCTAGACCACTACAGCCTGATGAGTGATGTCCAGTCTGGAGGAATAAGCCAGTTAGTGTCCTGTCTCTGTCCTCCTCCCCAGCCTAGACAGTGGGTGATGGTCTGGAGGAAGAGAGTGTGTCTCTGTCCCTCCTCCCCAGCTAGACCACTACAGCCTGATGAGTGATGTCCAGTCTGGAGGGAATAAGCCAGTTAGTGTCCTGTCTCTGTCCTCCTCCCCAGCCTAGACCACTACAGCCTGATGAGTGATGTCCAGTCTGGAGGGAATAAGCCAGTTAGTGTCCTGTCTCTGTCCTCCTCCCCAGCCTAGACCACTACAGCCTGATGAGTGATGTCCAGTCTGGAGGGAATAAGCCAGTTAGTGTCCTGTCTCTGTCCCCTCCTCCCAGCCTGAGACCACTACAGCCTGATGAGTGATGTCCAGTCTGGAGGGAATAAGCCAGTTAGTGTCCTGTCTCTGTCCCCTCTTCCCCAGCCTAGACCACTACAGCCTGATGAGTGATGTCCAGTCTGGAGGGAAAAGCCAGTTAGTGTCCTGTTCTGTCCCTCCTCCCCAGCCTAGACCACTACAGCCTGATGAGTGATGTCCAGTCTGGAGGGAATAAGCCAGTTAGTGTCCTGTCTCTGTCCCTCCTCCCCAGCCTAGACCACTACAGCCTGATGAGTGATGTCCAGTCTGGAGGGAATAAGCCAGTTAGTGTCCTGTCTCTGTCCTCCTCCCAGCCTAGACCACTACAGCCTGATGAGTGATGTCCAGTCTGGAGGGAATAAGCCAGTTAGTGTCCTGTCTCTGTCCCTCCTCCCCAGCCTAGACCACTACAGCCTGATGAGTGATGTCCAGTCTGGAGGGAATAAGCCAGTTAGTGTCCTGTCTCTGTCCTCCTCCCCAGCCTGAGACCACTACAGCCTGATGAGTGATGTCCAGTCTGGAGGGAATAAGCCAGTTAGTGTCTGTCTCTGTCCTCCTCCCCAGCCTAGACCACTACAGCCTGATGAGTGATGTCCAGTCTGGAGGGAATAAGCCAGTTAGTGTCCTGTCTCTGTCCTCCTCCCCAGCCTGAGACCACTACAGCCTGATGAGTGATGTCCAGTCTGGAGGGAATAAGCCAGTTAGTGTCCTGTCTCTGTCCCCTCCTCCCCAGCCTAGACCACTACAGCCTGATGAGTGATGTCCAGTCTGGAGGGAATAAGCCAGTTAGTGTCCTGTCTCTGTTCCTCCTCCCCAGCCTAGACCACTACAGCCTGATGAGTGATGTCCAGTCTGGAGGGAATAAGCCAGTTAGTGTCCTGTCTCTGTCCTCCTCCCCAGCCTAGACCACTACAGCCTGATGAGTGATGTCCAGTCTGGAGGGAATAAGCCAGTTAGTGTCCTGTCTCTGTCCCTCCTCCCAGCCTAGACCACTACAGCCTGATGAGTGATGTCCAGTCTGGAGGAATAAGCCAGTTAGTGTCCTGTCTCTGTCCTCCTCCCAGCCTAGACCACTACAGCCTGATGAGTGATGTCCAGTCTGGAGGGAATAAGCCAGTTAGTGTCCTGTCTCTGTCCCTCCTCCCCAGCCTAGACCACTACAGCCTGATGAGTGATGTCCAGTCTGGAGGGAATAAGCCAGTTAGTGTCCTGTCTCTGCCCCTCCTCCCCAGCCTAGACCACTACAGCCTGATGAGTGATGTCCAGTCTGGAGGGAATAAGCCAGTTAGTGTCCTGTCTCTGTCCCTCCCCAGCCTAGACCACTACAGCCTGATGAGTGATGTCCAGTCTGGAGGGAATAAGCCAGTTAGTGTCTGTCTCTGTCCTCCTCCCCAGCCTAGACCACCACAGCCTGAGTGAGTGATGTCCAGTCTGGAGGGAATAAGCCAGTTAGTGTCCTGTCTCTGTCCCTCCTCCCCAGCCTAGACCACTACAGCCTGATGAGTGATGTCCAGTCTGGAGGGAATAAGCCAGTTAGTGTCCTGTCTCTGTCCCCTCCTCCCCAGCTAGACCACTACAGCCTGATGAGTGATGTCCAGTCTGGAGGGAATAAGCCAGTTAGTGTCCTGTCTCTGCCTCCTCCCCAGCCTAGACCACTACAGCCTGATGAGTGATGTCCAGTCTGGAGGGGAATAAGCCAGTTAGTGTCCTGTCTCTGTCCCTCCTCCCCAGCCTAGACCACTACAGCCTGATGAGTGATGTCCAGTCTGGAGGGAATAAGCCAGTTAGTGTCCTGTCTCTGTCCCCTCCTCCCCAGCCCCAGACCACTACAGCCTGATGAGTGATGTCCAGTCTGGAGGGAATAAGCCAGTTAGTGTCCTGTCTCTGTCCTCCTCCCCAGCCTAGACCACTACAGCCTGATGAGTGATGTCCAGTCTGGAGGGAATAAGCCAGTTAGTGTCCTGTCTCTGTCCTCCTCCCCAGCCTGAGACCACTATAGCCTGATGAGTGATGTCCAGTCTGGAGGGAATAAGCCAGTTAGTGTCCTGTCTCTGTCCCTCCTCCCCAGCCTAGACCACTACAGCCTGATGAGTGATGTCCAGTCTGGAGGGAATAAGCCAGTTAGTGTCCTGTCTCTGTCCCCTCCTCCCCCAGCCTAGACCACTACAGCCTGATGAGTGATGTCCAGTCTGGAGGGAATAAGCCAGTTAGTGTCCTGTCTCTGTCCCTCCTCCCCAGCCTAGACCACTACAGCCTGATGAGTGATGTCCAGTCTGGAGGGAATAAGCCAGTTAGTGTCCTGTCTCTGTCCCTCCTCCCCAGCCCTAGACCACTACAGCCTGATGAGTGATGTCCAGTCTGGAGGGAATAAGCCAGTTAGTGTCCTGTCTCTGTCCTCTCCCCAGCCTAGACCACTACAGCCTGATGAGTGATGTCCAGTCTGGAGGGAATAAGCCAGTTAGTGTCCTGTCTCTGTCCCTCCTCCCCAGCCTAGACCACTACAGCCTGATGAGTGATGTCCAGTCTGGAGGGAATAAGCCAGTTAGTGTCCTGTCTCTGTCCTCCTCCCCAGCCTAGACCACTACAGCCTGATGAGTGATGTCCAGTCTGGAGGGAATAAGCCAGTTAGTGTCCTGTCTCTGTCCCCTCCCCAGCCTAGACCACTACAGCCTGATGAGTGATGTCCAGTCTGGAGGGAATAAGCCAGTTAGTGTCCTGTCTCTGTCCCCTCCTCCCCAGCCTAGACCACTACAGCCTGATGAGTGATGTCCAGTCTGGAGGGAATAAGCCAGTTAGTGTCCTGTCTCTGTCCCCTCCTCCCCAGCCTAGACCACTACAGCCTGATGAGTGATGTCCAGTCTGGAGGGAATAAGCCAGTTAGTGTCCTGTCTCTGTCCCCCCTCCCCAGCCTGGACCACTACAGCCTGATGAGTGATGTCCAGTCTGGAGGGAATAAGCCAGTTAGTGTCCTGTCTCTGTCCCCTCTCCCCAGCCTAGACCACTACAGCCTGATGAGTGATGTCCAGTCTGGAGGAATAAGCCAGTTAGTGTCCTGTCTCTGTCCCTCCTCCCCAGCCTAGACCACTACAGCCTGATGAGTGATGTCCAGTCTGGAGGAATAAGCCAGTTAGTGTCCTGTCTCTGTCCCCTCCTCCCCAGCCTAGACCACTACAGCCTGATGAGTGATGTCCAGTCTGGAGGGAATAAGCCAGTTAGTGTCCTGTCTCTGTCCCCTCCCCAGCCTAGACCACTACAGCCTGATGAGTGATGTCCAGTCTGGAGGGAATAAGCCAGTTAGTGTCCTGTCTCTGTCCCCTCCCCAGCCTAGACCACTACAGCCTGATGAGTGATGTCCAGTCTGGAGGGAATAAGCCAGTTAGTGTCCTGTCTCTGTCCTCCTCCCCAGCCTAGACCACTACAGCCTGATGAGTGATGTCCAGTCTGGAGGGAATAAGCCAGTTAGTGTCCTGTCTCTGTCCTCCTCCCCCAGCCTAGACCACTACAGCCTGATGAGTGATGTCCAGTCTGGAGGGAATAAGCCAGTTAGTGTCCTGTCTCTGTCCCTCCTCCCCAGCCTAGACCACTACAGCCTGATGAGTGATGTCCAGTCTGGAGGGAATAAGCCAGTTAGTGTCCTGTCTCTGTCCCTCCTCCCCAGCCTAGACCACTACAGCCTGATGAGTGATGTCCAGTCTGGAGGAATAAGCCAGTTAGTGTCCTGTCTCTGTCCTCCTCCCCAGCCTGGACCACTACAGCCTGATGAGTGATGTCCAGTCTGGAGGGAATAAGCCAGTTAGTGTCCTGTCTCTGTCCCCTCCTCCCAGCCTAGACCACTACAGCCTGATGAGTGATGTCCAGTCTGGAGGGAATAAGCCAGTTAGTGTCCTGTCTCTGTCCCTCCTCCCCAGCCTAGACCACTACGCAGCCTGATGAGTGATGTCCAGTCTGGAGGAATAAGCCAGTTAGTGTCCTGTCTCTGTCCCTCCCCAGCCTAGACCACTACAGCCTGATGAGTGATGTCCAGTCTGGAGGGAAGCCAGTTAGTGTCCTGTCTCTGTCCTCCTCCCCAGCCTAGACCACTACAGCCTGATGAGTGATGTCCAGTCTGGAGGGAATAAGCCAGTTAGTGTCCTGTCTCTGTCCTCCTCCCCAGCCTGAGACCACTACAGCCTGATGAGTGATGTCCAGTCTGGAGGAATAAGCCGAGTTAGTGTCCTGTCTCTGTCCCTCCTCCCCAGCCTAGACCACTGCAGCCTGATGAGTGATGTCCAGTCTGGAGGGAATAAGCCAGTTAGTGTCCTGTCTCTGTCCCCTCCTCCCCCAGCCTGAGACCACTACAGCCTGATGAGTGATGTCCAGTCTGGAGGGAATAAGCCAGTTAGTGTCCTGTCTCTGTCCCCTCCTCCCCAGCCTAGACCACTACAGCCTGATGAGTGATGTCCAGTCTGGAGGGAATAAGCCAGTTAGTGTCCTGTCTCTGCTCCCTCCTCCCCAGCCTAGACCACTACAGCCTGATGAGTGATGTCCAGTCTGGAGGGAATAAGCCAGTTAGTGTCCTGTCTCTGTCCCCTCCTCCCCAGCCTAGACCACTACAGCCTGATGAGTGATGTCCAGTCTGGAGGGAATAAGCCAGTTGGTGTCCTGTCTCTGCCCCCTCCCCAGCCTAGACCACTACAGCCTGATGAGTGATGTCCAGTCTGGAGGAATAAGCCAGTTAGTGTCCTGTCTCTGCCTCCCCAGCCAGACCACTACAGCCTGATGAGTGATGTCCAGTCTGGAGGGAATAAGCCAGTTAGTGTCCTGTCTCTGTCCCCTCCTCCCCAGCCTAGACCACTACAGCCTGATGAGTGATGTCCAGTCTGGAGGGAATAAGCCAGTTAGTGTCCTGTCTCTGTCCCCCCCTCCCCAGCCTAGACCACTACAGCCTGATGAGTGATGTCCAGTCTGGAGGGAATAAGCCAGTTAGTGTCCTGTCTCTGTCCTCCTCCCCAGCCTAGACCACTACAGCCTGATGAGTGATGTCCAGTCTGGAGGGAATAAGCCAGTTAGTGTCCTGTCTCTGTCCCTCCTCCCCAGCCTAGACCACTACAGCCTGATGAGTGATGTCCAGTCTGGAGGGAATAAGCCAGTTAGTGTCCTGTCTCTGTCCCCTCCTCCCCAGCCTAGACCACTACAGCCTGATGAGTGATGTCCAGTCTGGAGGGAATAAGCCAGTTAGTGTCCTGTCTCTGTCCCTCTCCCCAGCCTAGACCACTACAGCCTGATGAGTGATGTCCAGTCTGGAGGGAATAAGCCAGTTAGTGTCCTGTCTCTGTCCCCTCCTCCCCAGCCTAGACCACTACAGCCTGATGAGTGATGTCCAGTCTGGAGGGAATGCAGTGTGGTAGATGTGGTCAGTCTGGAGGAAGATTGTGTCTGTCTCTGTCCTCCCCAGCCTAGACCACTACAGCCTGATGAGCGATGTCCAGTCTGGAGGGAATAAGCCAGTTAGTGTCCTGTCTCTGTCCCTCCTCCCAGCCTAGACCACTACAGCCTGATGAGTGATGTCCAGTCTGGAGGGAATAAGCCAGTTAGTGTCCTGTCTCTGTCCTCCTCCCCAGCCTAGACCACTACAGCCTGATGAGTGATGTCCAGTCTGGAGGAATAAGCCAGTTAGTGTCCTGTCTCTGTCCCTCCTCCCCAGCCTAGACCACTACAGCCTGATGAGTGATGTCCAGTCTGGAGGGAATAAGCCAGTTAGTGTCCTGTCTCTGTCCCTCCTCCCCAGCCTAGACCACTACAGCCTGATGAGTGATGTCCAGTCTGGAGGGAATAAGCCAGTTAGTGTCTGTCTCTGTCCTCCTCCCCAGCCTAGACCACTACAGCCTGATGAGTGATGTCCAGTCTGGAGGGAATAAGCCAGTTAGTGTCCTGTCTCTGTCCCCTCCTCCCCAGCCTAGACCACTACAGCCTGATGAGTGATGTCCAGTCTGGAGGAATAAGCCAGTTAGTGTCCTGTCTCTGTCCCTCCTCCCAGCCTAGACCACTACAGCCTGATGAGTGATGTCCAGTCTGGAGGGAATAAGCCAGTTAGTGTCCTGTCTCTGTCCCCTCCTCCCCAGCCTAGACCACTACAGCCTGATGAGTGATGTCCAGTCTGGAGGGAATAAGCCAGTTAGTGTCCTGTCTCTGTCCCCTCCTCCCCAGCCTAGACCACTACAGCCTGATGAGTGATGTCCAGTCTGGAGGGAATAAGCCAGTTAGTGTCCTGTCTCTGTCCTCCTCCCCAGCCTAGACCACTACAGCCTGATGAGTGATGTCCAGTCTGGAGGGAATAAGCCAGTTAGTGTCCTGTCTCTGTCCCCTCCCCAGCCTAGACCACTACAGCCTGATGAGTGATGTCCAGTCTGGAGGGAATAAGCCAGTTAGTGTCCTGTCTCTGTCCCTCCTCCCCAGCCTAGACCACTACAGCCTGATGAGTGATGTCCAGTCTGGAGGGAATAAGCCAGTTAGTGTCCTGTCTCTGTCCCTCCTCCCAGCCTAGACCACTACAGCCTGATGAGTGATGTCCAGTCTGGAGGGAATAAGCCAGTTAGTGTCCTGTCTCTGTCCCTCCTCCCCAGCCTAGACCACTACAGCCTGATGAGTGATGTCCAGTCTGGAGGGAATAAGCCAGTTAGTGTCCTGTCTCTGTCCCCTCCTCCCAGCCTAGACCACTACAGCCTGATGAGTGATGTCCAGTCTGGAGGGAATAAGCCAGTTAGTGTCCTGTCTCTGTCCCCTCCTCCCCAGCCTAGACCACTACAGCCTGATGAGTGATGTCCAGTCTGGAGGAATAAGCCAGTTAGTGTCCTGTCTCTGTCCCCTCCTCCCCAGCCTAGACCACTACAGCCTGATGAGTGATGTGTCCAGTCTGGAGGGAATAAGCCAGTTAGTGTCCTGTCTCTGTCCCTCCTCCCCAGCCTGAGACCACTACAGCCTGAGTGAGTGATGTCCAGTCTGGAGGAATAAGCCAGTTAGTGTCCTGTCTCTGTCCCCTCCTCCCCAGCCTAGACCACTACAGCCTGATGAGTGATGTCCAGTCTGGAGGGAATAAGCCAGTTAGTGTCCTGTCTCTGTCCTCCTCCCCAGCCTAGACCACTACAGCCTGATGAGTGATGTCCAGTCTGGAGGAATAAGCCAGTTAGTGTCCTGTCTCTGTCCCCTCCTCCCCAGCCTAGACCACTACAGCCTGATGAGTGATGTCCAGTCTGGAGGGAATAAGCCAGTTAGTGTCCTGTCTCTGTCCCTCCTCCCCAGCCTAGACCACTACAGCCTGATGAGTGATGTCCAGTCTGGAGGGAATAAGCCAGTTAGTGTCCTGTCTCTGTCCCTCCTCCCCAGCCTAGACCACTACAGCCTGATGAGTGATGTCCAGTCTGGAGGGAATAAGCCAGTTAGTGTCCTGTCTCTGTCCCCTCCTCCCCAGCCTAGACCACTACAGCCTGATGAGTGATGTCCAGTCTGGAGGGAATAAGCCAGTTAGTGTCCTGTCTCTGTCCCTCCTCCCCAGCCTAGACCACTACAGCCTGATGAGTGATGTCCAGTCTGGAGGGAATAAGCCAGTTAGTGTCCTGTCTCTGTCCTCCTCCCAGCCTAGACCACTACAGCCTGATGAGTGATGTCCAGTCTGGAGGGAATAAGCCAGTTAGTGTCCTGTCTCTGTCCCCTCCTCCCCAGCCTAGACCACTACAGCCTGATGAGTGATGTCCAGTCTGGAGGGAATAAGCCAGTTAGTGTCCTGTCTCTGTCCCCTCCCCAGCCTAGACCACTACAGCCTGATGAGTGATGTCCAGTCTGGAGGGAATAAGCCAGTTAGTGTCCTGTCTCTGTCCTCCTCCCCCCAGCCTAGACCACTACAGCCTGATGAGTGATGTCCAGTCTGGAGGGAATAAGCCAGTTAGTGTCCTGTCTCTGTCCTCCTCCCAGCCTAGACCACTACAGCCTGATGAGTGATGTCCAGTCTGGAGGGAATAAGCCAGTTAGTGTCCTGTCTCTGTCCCCTCCCCAGCCTAGACCACTACAGCCTGATGAGTGATGTCCAGTCTGGAGGGAATAAGCCAGTTAGTGTCCTGTCTCTGTCCCCTCCTCCCCAGCCTAGACCACTACAGCCTGATGAGTGATGTCCAGTCTGGAGGGAATAAGCCAGTTAGTGTCCTGTCTCTGTCCCCTCCTCCCCAGCCTAGACCACTACAGCCTGATGAGTGATGTCCAGTCTGGAGGGAATAAGCCAGTTAGTGTCCTGTCTCTGTCCCCTCCTCCCCAGCCTAGACCACTACAGCCTGATGAGTGATGTCCAGTCTGGAGGAATAAGCCAGTTAGTGTCCTGTCTCCCTCCTCCCCCAGCCTAGACCACTACAGCCTGATGAGTGATGTCCAGTCTGGAGGAATAAGCCAGTTAGTGTCCTGTCTCTGTCCCTCCTCCCCAGCCTAGACCACTACAGCCTGATGAGTGATGTCCAGTCTGGAGGGAATAAGCCAGTTAGTGTCCTGTCTCTGTCCCTCCTCCCCAGCCTAGACCACTACAGCCTGATGAGTGATGTCCAGTCTGGAGGGAATAAGCCAGTTAGTGTCCTGTCTCTGTCCCTCCTCCCCAGCCTAGACCACTACAGCCTGATGAGTGATGTCCAGTCTGGAGGGAATAAGCCAGTTAGTGTCCTGTCTCTGTCCCCTCCTCCCAGCCTAGACCACTACAGCCTGATGAGTGATGTCCAGTCTGGAGGGAATAAGCCAGTTAGTGTCCTGTCTCTGTCCCCTCCTCCCCAGCCTAGACCACTACAGCCTGATGAGTGATGTCCAGTCTGGAGGGAATAAGCCAGTTAGTGTCCTGTCTCTGTCCCCTCTCCCCAGCCTAGACCACTACAGCCTGATGAGTGATGTCCAGTCTGGAGGGAATAAGCCAGTTAGTGTCCTGTCTCTGTCCCCCTCTTCCCCAGCCTAGACCACTACAGCCTGATGAGTGATGTCCAGTCTGGAGGGAATAAGCCAGTTAGTGTCCTGTCTCTGTCCCTCCTCCCCAGCCTAGACCACTACAGCCTGATGAGTGATGTCCAGTCTGGAGGGAATAAGCCAGTTAGTGTCCTGTCTCTGTCTCCTCCCCAGCCTGGACCACTACAGCCTGATGAGTGATGTCCAGTCTGGAGGGAATAAGCCAGTTAGTGTCCTGTCTCTGTCCTCCTCCCCAGCCTAGACCACTACAGCCTGATGAGTGATGTCCAGTCTGGAGGGAATAAGCCAGTTAGTGTCCTGTCTCTGTCCCTCCTCCCCAGCCTAGACCACTACAGCCTGATGAGTGATGTCCAGTCTGGAGGGAATAAGCCAGTTAGTGTCCTGTCTCTGCCTCCTCCCCAGCCTAGACCACTACAGCCTGATGAGTGATGTCCAGTCTGGAGGGAATAAGCCAGTTAGTGTCCTGTCTCTGTCCCTCCTCCCCAGCCTAGACCACTACAGCCTGATGAGTGATGTCCAGTCTGGAGGGAATAAGCCAGTTAGTGTCCTGTCTCTGTCCCTCCTCCCCAGCCTAGACCACTACAGCCTGATGAGTGATGTCCAGTCTGGAGGGAATAAGCCAGTTAGTGTCCTGTCTCTGTCCCTCCTCCCCAGCCTAGACCACTACAGCCTGATGAGTGATGTCCAGTCTGGAGGGAATAAGCCAGTTAGTGTCCTGTCTCTGTCCCTCCCCAGCCTAGACCACTACAGCCTGATGAGTGATGTCCAGTCTGGAGGGAATAAGCCAGTTAGTGTCCTGTCTCTGTCCCTCCTCCCCAGCCTAGACCACTACAGCCTGATGAGTGATGTCCAGTCTGGAGGGAATAAGCCAGTTAGTGTCCTGTCTCTGTCCCTCCTCCCCAGCCTGAGACCACTACAGCCTGATGAGTGATGTCCAGTCTGGAGGGAATAAGCCAGTTGCAGTGTCCTGTCTCTGTCCCTCCTCCCCAGCCTAGACCACTACAGCCTGATGAGTGATGTCCAGTCTGGAGGGAATAAGCCAGTTAGTGTCCTGTCTCTGTCCTCTCCCAGCTAGACCACTACAGCCTGATGAGTGATGTCCAGTCTGGAGGAATAGGCCAGTTAGTGTCCTGTCTCTGTCCCCTCCCCCCCAGCCTAGACCACTACAGCCTGATGAGTGATGTCCAGTCTGGAGGGAATAAGCCAGTTAGTGTCCTGTCTCTGTCCCTCCTCCCCAGCCTAGACCACTACAGCCTGATGAGTGATGTCCAGTCTGGAGGGAATAAGCCAGTTAGTGTCCTGTCTCTGTCTCTCCTCCCCAGCCTAGACCACTACAGCCTGATGAGTGATGTCCAGTCTGGAGGGAATAAGCCAGTTAGTGTCCTGTCTCTGCCCTCTCCCCAGCCTAGACCACTACAGCCTGATGAGTGATGTCCAGTCTGGAGGAATGCCAGTTAGTGTCCTGTCTCTGTCCCTCCTCCCCAGCCTAGACCACTACAGCCTGATGAGTGATGTCCAGTCTGGAGGGAATAAGCCAGTTAGTGTCCTGTCTCTGTCCCTCCTCCCCAGCCTAGACCACTACAGCTGATGAGTGATGTCCAGTCTGGAGGGAATAAGCCAGTTAGTGTCCTGTCTCTGTCCCTCCTCCCCAGCCTAGACCACTACAGCCTGATGAGTGATGTCCAGTCTGGAGGAATAAGCCAGTTAGTGTCCTGTCTCTGTCCCTCTCGAGGATGGTTGAGAGTCCTGTCTTGTCTCCCCAGCCTAGACCACTGCAGCCTGATGAGTGATGTCCAGTCTGGAGGGAATAAGCCAGTTAGTGTCCTGTCTCTGTCCTCCTCCCCAGCCTAGACCACTACAGCCTGATGAGTGATGTCCAGTCTGGAGGGAATAAGCCAGTTAGTGTCCTGTCTCTGTCCCCTCCTCCCCAGCCTAGACCACTCAGCTGAGTGATGTCAGTCTGGAGAATATGTCGCCTGTCCTCCCAGCCTAGAATCAGCCTGATGAGTGATGTCCAGTCTGGAGGGAATAAGCCAGTTAGTGTCCTGTCTCTGTCCTCCCTCCCCAGCCTAGACCACTAAGCAGCCTGATGAGTGATGTCCAGTCTGGAGAGAATAAGCCAGTTAGTGTCCTGTCTCTGCCCTCCTCCCCAGCCTAGACCACTACAGCCTGATGAGTGATGTCCAGTCTGGAGGGAATAAGCCAGTTAGTGTCCTGTCTCTGTCCTCCTCCCAGCCTGAATCCACTACAGGCTGATGAGTGATGTCTCCAGTGAGGAATAAGCCAGTTAGTGTCCTGTCTCTGTCCTCCTCCCCAGCCTAGACCACTACAGCCTGATGAGTGATGTCCAGTCTGGAGGAATAAGCCAGTTAGTGTCCTGTCTCTGCCCTCTCCCCAGCCTAGACCACTACAGCCTGATGAGTGATGTCCAGTCTGGAGGGAATAAGCCAGTTAGTGTCCTGTCTCTGTCCCTCCTCCCCAGCCTAGACCACTACAGCCTGATGAGTGATGTCCAGTCTGGAGGGAATAAGCCAGTTAGTGTCCTGTCTCTGTCCCCTCCTCCCCAGCCTAGACCACTACAGCCTGATGAGTGATGTCCAGTCTGGAGGGAATAAGCCAGTTAGTGTCCTGTCTCTGTCCCTCCTCCCCAGCCTAGACCACTACAGCCTGATGAGTGATGTCCAGTCTGGAGGGAATAAGCCAGTTAGTGTCCTGTCTCTGTCCCTCCTCCCAGCCTAGACCACTACAGCCTGATGAGTGATGTCCAGTCTGGAGGGAATAAGCCAGTTAGTGTCCTGTCTCTGTCCCTCCTCCCCAGCCTAGACCACTACAGCCTGATGAGTGATGTCCAGTCTGGAGGGGAATAAGCCAGTTAGTGTCCTGTCTCTGTCCCCTCCTCCCCAGCCTGAGACCACTACAGCCTGATGAGTGATGTCCAGTCTGGAGGGAATAAGCCAGTTAGTGTCCTGTCTCTGTCCCTCCTCCTCCCCAGCCTAGACCACTACAGCCTGATGAGTGATGTCCAGTCTGGAGGAATAAGCCAGGTTAGTGTCCTGTCTCTGTCCCTCCTCCCCAGCCTAGACCACTACAGCCTGATGAGTGATGTCCAGTCTGGAGGGAATAAGCCAGTTAGTGTCCTGTCTCTGTCCCTCCTCCCCAGCCTAGACCACTACAGCCTGATGAGTGATGTCCAGTCTGGAGGGAATAAGCCAGTTAGTGTCCTGTCTCTGTCTCTCCTCCCCAGCCTAGACCACTACAGCCTGATGAGTGATGTCCAGTCTGGAGGGAATAAGCCAGTTAGTGTCCTGTCTCTGTCCCTCCTCCCCAGCCTAGACCACTACAGCCTGATGAGTGATGTCCAGTCTGGAGGGAATAAGCCAGTTAGTGTCTGTCTCTGTCCCCTCCCCAGCCTAGACCACTACAGCCTGATGAGTGATGTCCAGTCTGGAGGGAATAAGCCAGTTAGTGTCCTGTCTCTGTCCCTCCTCCCCAGCCTAGACCACTACAGCCTGATGAGTGATGTCCAGTCTGGAGGGAATAAGCCAGTTAGTGTCCTGTCTCTGTCCCCTCCTCCCAGCCTAGACCACTACAGCCTGATGAGTGATGTCCAGTCTGGAGGGAATAAGCCAGTTAGTGTCCTGTCTCTGTCCCTCCTCCCCCAGCCTAGACCACTGCAGCTGTGATGTCCAGTCTGGGAATACAGTGTGTCCTGTCTCTGTCCTCCCCAGCCTGACTAGCCTGAGAGGATGTCCAGTCTGGAGGGAATAAGCCAGTTAGTGTCCTGTCTCTGTCCCCTCCTCCCCAGCCTAGACCACTACAGCCTGATGAGTGATGTCCAGTCTGGAGGAATAAGCCAGTTAGTGTCCTGTCTCTGTCCCCTCCTCCCCAGCCTAGACCACTACAGCCTGATGAGTGATGTCCAGTCTGGAGGGAATAAGCCAGTTAGTGTCCTGTCTCTGTCCCCTCCCTAGCCTAGACCACTACAGCCTGATGAGTGATGTCCAGTCTGGAGGGAATAAGCCAGTTAGTGTCCTGTCTCTGTCCCCTCCTCCCCAGCCTAGACCACTACAGCCTGATGAGTGATGTCCAGTCTGGAGGGAATAAGCCAGTTAGTGTCCTGTCTCTGTCCCCTCCTCCCCAGCCTAGACCACTACAGCCTGATGAGTGATGTCCAGTCTGGAGGGAATAAGCCAGTTAGTGTCCTGTCTCTGTCCCTCACTCCCCAGCCTAGACCACTACAGCCTGATGAGTGATGTCCAGTCTGGAGGGAATAAGCCAGTTAGTGTCCTGTCTCTGTCCCCTCCTCCCCAGCCCTAGACCACTACAGCCTGATGAGTGATGTCCAGTCTGGAGGGAATAAGCCAGTTAGTGTCCTGTCTCTGTCCTCCTCCCCAGCCTAGACCACTACAGCCTGATGAGTGATGTCCAGTCTGGAGGAATAAGCCAGTTAGTGTCCTGTCTCTGTCCCTCCTCCCCAGCCTAGACCACTACAGCCTGATGAGTGATGTCCAGTCTGGAGGAATAAGCCAGTTAGTGTCCTGTCTCTGTCCCCTCCTCCCCCAGCCTAGACCACTACAGCCTGATGAGTGATGTCCAGTCTGGAGGGAATAAGCCAGTTAGTGTCCTGTCTCTGTCCCTCCTCCCCAGCCTAGACCACTACAGCCTGATGAGTGATGTCCAGTCTGGAGGGAATAAGCCAGTTAGTGTCCTGTCTCTGTCCTCCTCCCCAGCCTAGACCACTACAGCCTGATGAGTGATGTCCAGTCTGGAGGGAATAAGCCAGTTAGTGTCCTGTCTCTGTCCCTCCTCCCCAGCCTAGACCACTACAGCCTGATGAGTGATGTCCAGTCTGGAGGGAATAAGCCAGTTAGTGTCCTGTTCTGTCCCTCCTCCCCAGCCTAGACCACTACAGCCTGATGAGTGATGTCCAGTCTGGAGGGAATAAGCCAGTTAGTGTCCTGTCTCTGTCCCTCTCCCCAGCCTAGACCACTACAGCCTGATGAGTGATGTCCAGTCTGGAGGGAATAAGCCAGTTAGTGTCCTGTCTCTGTCCTCCTCCCAGCCTAGACCACTACAGCCTGATGAGTGATGTCCAGTCTGGAGGGAATAAGCCAGTTAGTGTCCTGTCTCTGTCCCTCCTCCCCAGCCTAGACCACTACAGCCTGATGAGTGATGTCCAGTCTGGAGGGAATAAGCCAGTTAGTGTCCTGTCTCTGTCCCTCCTCCCCAGCCTAGACCACTACAGCCTGATGAGTGATGTCCAGTCTGGAGGGAATAAGCCAGTTAGTGTCCTGTCTCTGTCCCCTCCCCCAGCCTAGACCACTACAGCCTGATGAGTGATGTCCAGTCTGGAGGGAATAAGCAAGGTTAGTGTCCTGTCTCTGTCCTCCTCCCCCAGCCTAGACCACTACAGCTGATGAGTGATGTCCAGTCTGAGGAATAAGCTAGTGGAGTGTCCTGTCTCTGTCCCTCCCCAGCCTAGACCACTACAGCCTGATGAGTGATGTCCAGTCTGGAGGGAATAAGCCAGTTAGTGTCCTGTCTCTGTCCCCTCCTCCCCAGCCTAGACCACTACAGCCTGATGAGTGATGTCCAGTCTGGAGGAATAAGCCAGTTAGTGTCCTGTCTCTGTCCCTCCTCCCCAGCCTAGACCACTACAGCCTGATGAGTGATGTCCAGTCTGGAGGGAATAAGCCAGTTAGTGTCCTGTCTCTGTCCCCTCCTCCCCAGCCTAGACCACTACAGCCTGATGAGTGATGTCCAGTCTGGAGGGAATAAGCCAGTTAGTGTCCTGTCTCTGTCCCCTCCTCCCCAGCCTAGACCACTACAGCCTGATGAGTGATGTCCAGTCTGGAGGGAATAAGCCAGTTAGTGTCCTGTCTCTGTCCCTCCTCCCCAGCCTAGACCACTACAGCCTGATGAGTGATGTCCAGTCTGGAGGGAATAAGCCAGTTAGTGTCCTGTCTCTGTCCCCTCCTCCCCAGCCTAGACCACTACAGCCTGATGAGTGATGTCCAGTCTGGAGGGAATAAGCCAGTTAGTGTCCTGTCTCTGTCCCCTCCTCCCCAGCCTAGACCACTACAGCCTGATGAGTGATGTCCAGTCTGGAGGGAATAAGCCAGTTAGTGTCCTGTCTCTGTCCCCTCCTCCCCAGCCTAGACCACTACAGCCTGATGAGTGATGTCCAGTCTGGAGGGAATAAGCCAGTTAGTGTCCTGTCTCTGTCCCCTCCTCCCCAGCCTGAGACCACTACAGCCTGATGAGTGATGTCCAGTCTGGAGGGAATAAGCTCAGTTAGTGTCCTGTCTCTGTCCCCTCCCCAGCCTAGACCACTACAGCCTGATGAGTGATGTCCAGTCTGGAGGGAATAAGCCAGTTAGTGTCCTGTCTCTGTCCCCTATTCCCCAGCCTAGACCACTACAGCCTGATGAGTGATGTCCAGTCTGGAGGGAATAAGCCAGTTAGTGTCCTGTCTCTGTCCCTCCTCCCCAGCCTAGACCACTACAGCCTGATGAGTGATGTCCAGTCTGGAGGGAATAAGCCAGTTAGTGTCCTGTCTCTGTCCCCTCCCCAGCCTAGACCACTACAGCCTGATGAGTGATGTCCAGTCTGGAGGGAATAAGCCAGTTAGTGTCCTGTCTCTGTCCCTCCCCAGCCTAGACCACTACAGCCTGATGAGTGATGTCCAGTCTGGAGGGAATAAGCCAGTTAGTGTCCTGTCTCTGTCCCCTCCTCCCCAGCCTAGACCACTACAGCCTGATGAGTGATGTCCAGTCTGTAGCCATGCTGTGTAGTGTGTTCAGGACCCAGGGCTGTTCTCAGGACTACTCCTCCTCCTCCTTCTCTCTGTATGGACAACACCACCCCCCGCGCTCCACCTTCTTACCCCCTCATCACTCACGATACGTAAGTCTCTTCTCTGTTCCCCCCTCGTCACTCACGATACGTCAGTCTCTTCTCTGTTCCCCCCTCGTCACTCACGATACGTCAGTCTCTTCTCTGTTCCCCCTCGTCACTCACGATACGTCAGTCTCTTCTCTGTTCCCCCTCAGTCACTCACAATCGTCAGTCTCTTCTCTGTTCCCCCTCATCACTCACGATACGTAAGTCTCTTCTCTGTTCCTCCCTCGTCACTCACGATACGTCAGTCTCTTCTCTGTTCCCCCCTCGTCACTCACGATACGTCAGTCTCTTCTCTGTTCCCCCTTATCACTCACAATACGTCAGTCTCTTCTCTGTTCCCCCCTCATCACTCACGATACATCAGTCTGAAAATGTTTTTCAAATGTATTCTCTCTCGCTCTCGCTCTCCTCTTTCTCTCTCTCTCTCTCTCTCTCTCTCTCTCTCTCTCTCTCTCTCTCTCTCTCTCTCTCTCTCTCTCTCTCTCTCTCTCTCCCTCCTCTCTCCCTCCCTCTGTCCCTCCCTCCCTCTGGCCCTCCTCCCTCCCTCCCTCCCTCCTCCCTCCCTCCCTCCTCCCTCCTCCAGCCCAGTTACACGTCCAGCTCTGTGACGTCAGGCTCCTGTTCCAGCACCTCAGACTCCGTCACCACCTGGAGCGTCGGTATGTAACCCATAAAGAAACATACAGTATGACCCCAGAAGACTCTGAGGCCAGCACCCTACTCACTAGTACACTACATGACCCCAGAAGACTCTGAGGCCAGCACCCTACTCACTAGTACACTACATCACCCCAGAAGACTCTGAGGCCAGCACCCTACTCACTAGTACACTACATGACCAAAAGTATGTGGACACCTGCTCATCCAACATCTCATTCCAAAATCATGGGTATTAATATGGAGTTGGTCCCCCCTTTGCTGCTATAACAGCCTCCACTCTTCTGGGAAGGCTTTCCACTAGATGTTGGAACATTGCTGAGGGGACTTGCTTCCCATTCAGCCACAAGAGCATTAGTGAGGTCGGGCACTGATGTTGGCGAATCGCCTGACTGCGCAGTCAGCATTCCAATTCTTCCCAAAGGTGTTCGATGGGGTTGAGGTCAGGGCTCTGTGCAGGCCAGTCAAGTTCTTCCACACCGATCTCAACAAACCATTTCTGTATGGACCTCGCTTTGTACACGGGGGCATTGTCATGCTGAAACAGGAAAGGGCCTTTCCCAAACTGTTGCCACAAAGTTGGAAGCGCAGAATTGTCTAGAATGTCATTGTATGCTGTAGCGTTAACATTTCCTTTCACTGGAACTAAGGGGCCTAGCCCGAACCATGAAAAACAGCCCCAGAACATTATTCCTCCTCCACCAAACTTTACAGTTGGCACTATGCATTGGGGCAGGTAGCGTTCTCCTGGCATCCGTCAAACCCAGATTTGTCCGTTGGACTGCCAGATGGTGAAGCATGATTCATCACTCCAGAGAACACGTTTCCACTGCTCCAGAGTCCAATGGCGGCGAGCTTTACACCACTCCAGCCGACGCTTGGCATTGTGCATGGGGATCTGAGGCTTGTGTGCGGCTGCCATGGAAACCCATGGCCGAGCAGCCGCGCTTCAGCACTCGGCGGTCCCGTTCTGTGAGCTTGTGTGGCCTACCACTTCACGGCTGAGCCGTTGTTGCTCCTAGATGTTTCCACTTCACAATAACAGCACTTACAGTTGACCGGGGCAGCTCTAGCAGGGCAGAAATGTGACAAACTGACTTGTTGGAAAGGTGGCATCCTATGATGGTGCCACTTTGAAAGTCACTGAGCTCTTCAGTAAGGCCATTCTACTGCCAATGTTTGTCTATGGAGATTTCATGGCTGTGTGCTGGATTTTATACACCTGTCAGCAACAGGTGTGGCTGAAATAGCCAAATCCACTAATATGAAGGGGTGTCCTCATACTGCTGTATATATAGTGCATCTCTATTAGAATCCACTAATATGAAGGGGTGTCCACATACTGCTGTATATATAGTGCATCTCTATTAGAATCCACTAATATGAAGGGGGTGTCCACATACTGCTGTATATATAGTGCATCTCTATTAGAATCCACTAATATGAAGGGGTGTCCACATACTGCTGTATATATAGTGCATCTCTATTAGAATCCACTAATATGAAGGGGTGTCCACATACTGCTCTATATATAGTGTACCTCTATTAGAATCCACTAATATGAAGGGGTGTCCACATACTGCTGTATATATAGTGCATCTCTATTAGAATCCACTAATATGAAGGGGTGTCCACATACTGCTGTATATATAGTGCATCTCTATTAGAATCCACTAATATGAAGGGGTGTCCACATACTGCTGTATATATAGTGCATCTCTATTAGAATCCACTAATATGAAGGTGTCCACATACTGCTGTATATATAGTGCATCTCTATTAGAATCCACTAATATGAAGGGGTGTCCTCATACTGCTGTATATATAGCTATCTCTATTAGAATCCACTAATATGAAGGGGTGTCCACATACTGCTGTATATATAGTGTATCTCTATTAGAATCCACTAATATGAAGGGGTGTCCACATACTGTTTGTATATATAGTGGATCTCTATTAGAATCCACTAATATGAAGAGGTGTCCACATACTGCTGTATATATAGTGTATCTCTATTAGAATCCACTAATATGAAGGGGTGTCCACATACTGCTGTTATATAGTGCACCTCTATTAGAATCCACTAATATGAAGGGGTGTCCACATACTGCTGTATATATAGTGTACCTCTATTAGAATCCACTAATATGAAGGGGTGTCCACATACTGCTGTATATATAGTGTATCTCTATTAGAATCCACTAATATGAAGGTGTCCACATACTGCTGTATATATAGTGTACCTCTATTAGAATCACTAATATGAAGGGGTGTCCACATACTGCTGTATACATAGTGTATCTCTATTAGAATCCACTAATATGAAGGGTGTCCACATACTGCTGTATATATAGTGCATCTCTATTAGAATCCACTAATATGAAGGGGTGTCCACATACTGCTGTATATATAGTGCATCTCTATTAGAATCCACTAATATGAAGGGGTGTCCACATACTGCTGTATATATAGTGTATCTCTATTAGAATCCACTAATATGAAGGGGTGTCCACATACTGCTGTATATATAGTGTATCTCTATTAGAATCCACTAATATGAAGGGGTGTCCACATACTGCTGTATATATAGTGTATCTCTATTAGAATCCACTAATATGAAGGGGGTGTCCACATACTGCTGTATATATAGTGCATCTCTATTAGAATCCACTAATATGAAGGGGTGTCCACATACTGCTGTATATATAGTGCATCTCTATTAGAATCCACTAATATGAAGGGGTGTCCACATACTGCTGTATATATAGTGCATCTCTATTAGAATCCACTAATATGAAGGGGTGTCCACATACTGCTGTATATATAGTGTATCTCTATTAGAATCCACTAATATGAAGGGGTGTCCACATACTGCTGTGTCTATAGTGTATCTAGTGCACTACTTTAGGTCAGAGCCTGCACCCTATTCCCTATAATGAAGTGCGCTATTTTTGTCCAACAGTGGTGTGCTGTATAGAGAATAAAGTTATCATCACCAGTCCCCTTTCAGGATGGTTCGGGCGCCCGCAGAGAGTAATGATTTGACTCTAACCTGCAGCTGGCCTGAGGAACAGACAGGAAAATCTGCTGATATTCTCCATAGATACCCAGCGTCAACGACATGAACATGTAGACATCAGTGTAAAACGGAGATCTCTCTCTCTGTTTCATCAGGTCGAGACCCGGAACACGTCCCTCCCTTGGGGGAATCCTCGCCTGACGACTATCGCTATGCCAACCAGGTTTACGCAGACCCCCGCGAGCGAGAGAGGGAACAGCACGACATGAATAAAAGGTCATTGAGTTGTCCGGAACTAGATGTTAGAAAACGCATATAAAAGACAACCCAATGTTTTCTTCATAGACATGCACTGGAACAACAGAGAGGCTGATGTCTGCATCAGAATGGAACAGCAATGTCGGCCATCTTACCTAGGACCAGTTGTAAACCAGCAGCAATAGGAACATAGGGCAGAAGTGTTCTAGATGTATGGTTCTCTCTCTCTCCCCTCCCAGGCTGCTGGACCCGGCGAACACGCTGCAGTTCGATGACTTTAAGAAGTGTTACGGGGAGATCCTCCATCGCTGGGGTCTGAAGGAAAAGAGAGCAGAGGTCCTCAAGTTCACTTCCTGTCCTCCTGAACCTCACAAAGGCATCGGTGAGTCTCCTGGATAGATAGTTTACCAGGGTTGGGTCAATTCAGGAAATAAACAGGCCTTTCTATTCCAATTCTGCTCAACGCTTCTCAATGAGAAAACATTTAATTGGAATTTCAGTTTGCTTCCTGAATTGACTGAATTGAAATGGAATTGACCCCAACTCTGTACTAAACCCCTCAGATAGAAAGGAAGGGCTCCATTCAATACGTATCGCGGAAGTTCAGCGCTATATCACAATTAAAATGTAATGGTCATTTCCGATTGAGCTGACATATGGAGCGTTTACCGTGAATGCAGTCTTCGTAAAAGCGGGAACATTGCCTTTAAATTTAAATGGCGCTATAGCGCTGAACTCCCGTGATACGGAGGAATCGAGCCCGAAGAGTTCTATTTTCACTGAGAGAGATCATCAGTAGAGATGAACTCTGAGCTTTGAATTGAATCTGAACTGACTCCATTTATTTCCTCTCTCCATCCACACCCTTTCCACCTCCTCCTCCCCCTCTCCTCCTCCTCCTCCTCCTCCTCCTCCCCCTCTCCTCCTCCCTCCCTCTCTAACTTCCCTCCTCTCTCCATCTACCTCCCCCCTCTCCTCCTCCTCCCTAACATCTCCTCCTCCCCCTCTTCCTCTTCCTCTCCTCCTCCCTCCTCCTCTCCTCTCCTCCTCCTCCCTAACATCTCCTCTCTTCTCTCCTCTTCCTCCTCCCCCCTCCTCCCTCCTCCTCCTCCTCCCCTCTCCTCCTCCTCCCTCCTCTCTCCATCCACCCCCTCTCCTCCTCCTCCCTCCTCTCTCCATCCACACCTCTCCTCCTCCTCCCTCCTCTCTCCATCCACACCCTCTCCTCCTCCTCCCTCCTCTCTCCATCCACACCCTCTCCTCCTCCTCCTCCCTCCTCTCTCCATCCATCCCCTCTCCTCCTCCTCCCTCCTCTCTCCATCCACACCCTCTCCTCCTCCTCCTCCCTCCTCTCTCCATCCATCCCCTCTCCTCCTCCTCCCTCCTCTCTCCATCCACACCCTCTCCTCCTCCCCCTCTCTCTTCAGAGTTTGGTGTGTACTGCTACCATTGTCGTAGCCAGGCGCGGGGGACTCAGTGTGCTGTGTGTAAGCGGTTCACCTTCCAGTGTGCCATCTGTCACGTGGCTGGCACGAGGCTCCTCTAACTTCTGTCTGAGCTGCGGGCACGGGGACACACCTCCCACATGATGGAGTGGTTCAGAACACAGGACGAATGTCCAACAGGCTGCGGCTGTCACTGTCTGCTACAGAGCACCTTCTGAGAGAGACACACTGAGACACACAGACCGACGCAGACACACACACACACACAGCTCTAAAAGCAGGGGGTTTGACAGACATTTAACCCTACTAAAGACATGTACACACACACACACACACACACACCAGTCCATTAGTTTGATCCTGAAACGCTGTAGGAGAGCCTGGATGGGTTGTATGATGAGATGTTAAAGGTGGAGTTGGTTATGAAGGCCTTAATGCCTTGACTAGATTTTCCCCCCTCACACTAAACGGCTGATTGAATACCTTGAAGAGGATGTAGCTTTTGTTTGTCTGAAACTCTTGTCTGTCACTTAATATGCAACAGATGAAACGTATCCGTGGATGGCAGACCCATTCAGAACCACATCCCAACGCTCTGTGCTAGCAGGGCCGGTACTGGTCCTCTCATAAACTAAATATTGGAGGAAGAAGATTTCTGTACAGATCATGTGCCATATTTGTATAGAAATAAATGTTTTATGTTTAATGTGTTTGTTGTCATGTTATTTTAAATGGTCTGTTTTAGTAAACAGGAAACAGGAAGGACCAAGTGTACAAAGCCATGGTTCTCTCCCAAACCCCCACATGTCTCTGGTATATCTGCCCTTCATATGGGAAGTCTCCAGCCATATGGGACTGGATATAGAGTGGGTATAAACAGTAGAGTACTATATAGTTCAGTTCAGTATAGTTCAGTTCAGTATAGTTCAGTTCAGTACTACACAGTAGAGTACAGTAGTGTATAGTTCAGTATAGTACTATATAGTAGAGTGCAGTAGAGTAGATTACAGTAAACTACAGTATACTGTAACTAACTACATAGAGACAGTCAGAGTACAGGTCAGTATATAACCCATAGAGACAGCCAGAGTACAGGTCAGTATATAACCCATAGAGACAGTCAGAGTACAGGTCAGTATATAACCCATAGAGACAGTCAGAGTACAGGTCAGTATACAGTATAACCCATAGAGACAGTCAGAGTACAGGTCAGTATATAACCCATAGAGACAGCCAGAGTACAGGTCAGTATATAACCCATAGAGACAGCCAGAGTACAGGTCAGTATATAACCCATAGAGACAGCCAGAGTACAGGTCAGTATATAACCGACAGAGACAGTCAGAGTACAGGTCAGTATATAACCCATAGAGACAGCCAGAGTACAGGTCGTATATAACCCATAGAGAGAGCCAGAGTACAGGTCAGTATATAACCCATAGAGACAGTCAGAGTACAGGTCAGTATACAGTATAACCCATAGAGACAGTCAGAGTACAGGTCAGTATATAACCCATAGAGACAGCCAGAGTACAGGTCAGTGCATATAACCATAGAGACAGTCAGAGTACAGGTCAGTATATAACCCTAGAGACAGCCAGAGTACAGGTCAGTATATAACCCATAGAGACAGTCAGAGTACAGGTCAGTATATAACCCATAGAGACAGTCAGAGTACAGGTCAGTATATAACCCATAGAGACAGCCAGAGTACAGGTGAGTATATAACCCATAGAGACAGTCAGAGTACAGGTCAGTATATAACCCATAGAGACAGCCAGAGTACAGGTCAGTATACAGTATAACCCATAGAGATAGCCAGAGTACAGGTCAGTATATAACCCATAGAGACAGTCAGAGTACAGGTCAGTATATAACCAATAGAGACAGTCAGAGTACAGGTCAGTATATAACCCATAGAGACAGCCCAGAGTACAGGTGCAGTATATAACCCATAGAGACAGTCAGAGTACAGGTCAGTATATAACCCATAGAGAAGCCAGAGTACAGGGTCAGTATACAGTATAACCCATAGAGACAGTCAGAGTACAGGTCAGTATATAACCCATAGAGACAGCCAGAGTACAGGTCAGTATATAACCCATAGAGACAGCCAGAGTACAGGTCAGTATACAGTATAACCCATAGAGACAGCCAGAGTACAGGTCAGTATATAACCCATAGAGACAGCCAGAGTACAGGTCAGTATATAACCCATAGAGACAGCCAGAGTACAGGTCAGTATATAACCCAAGAGACAGCCAGAGTACAGGTCAGTATATAACCCATAGAGACAGCCAGAGTACAGGGTCAGTATATAACCCATAGAGACAGCCAGAGTACAGGTCAGTATATAACCCATAGAGACAGCCAGAGTACAGGTCAGTATATAACCCATAGAGACAGCCAGAGTACAGGTCAGTATATAACCCATAGAGACAGTCAGAGTACAGGTCAGTATATAACCCATAGAGACAGCCAGAGTACAGGTCAGTATATAACCCATAGAGACAGTCAGAGTACAGGTCAGTATATAACCCATAGAGACAGTCAGAGTACAGGGTCGGTATATAACCCATAGAGACAGCCAGAGTACAGGGTCGGTATATAACCCATAGGAGACAGTCAGAGTACAGGTCAGTATATAACCCATAGAGACAGTCAGAGTACAGGTCAGTATACAGTATAACCCATAGAGACAGTCAGAGTACAGGTCAGTATATAACCCATAGAGACAGCCAGAGTACAGGTCAGTATATAACCCATAGAGACAGCCAGAGTACAGGTCAGTATATAACCCATAGAGACAGCCAGAGTACAGGTCAGTATATAACCCATAGAGACAGTCAGAGTACAGGTCAGTATATAACCCATAGAGACAGCCAGAGTACAGGGTCAGTATATAACCCATAGAGACAGTCAGAGTACAGGTCAGTAGTATAACCCATAGAGACAGTCAGAGTACAGGTCGGTATATAACCCATAGAGACAGCCAGAGTACAGGTCAGTATATAACCCATAGAGACAGTCAGAGTACAGGTCAGTATATAACCCATAGAGACAGCCAGAGTACAGGTCGGTATATAACCCATAGAGACAGCCAGAGTACAGGTCGGTATATAACCCATAGAGACAGTCAGAGTACAGGTCAGTATGTAACCCATAGAGACAGCCAGAGTACAGGGTCAGTATATAACCCATAGAGACAGTCAGAGTACAGGTCAGTATATAATCCATAGAGACAGTCAGAGTACAGGTCGAGTATATAACCCATAGAGACAGTCAGAGTACAGGTCAGTAAATAACCCATAGAGACAGTCAGAGTACAGGTCAGTATATAATCCATAGAGACAGTCAGAGTACAGGTCAGTATATAACCCATAGAGACAGCCAGAGTACAGGTCAGTATACAGTATAACCCATAGAGACAGCCAGAGTACAGGTCAGTATATAACCCATAGAGACAGTCAGAGTACAGGTCAGTATACAGTATAACCCATAGAGACAGTCAGAGTACAGGTCAGTATATAACCCATAGAGACAGTCAGAGTACAGGTCAGTATATAATCCATAGAGACAGTCAGAGTACAGGTCAGTATATAACCAATAGAGACAGTCAGAGTACAGGTCAGTATATAACCCATAGAGACAGCCAGAGTACAGGTCAGTATATAACCCATAGAGACAGTCAGAGTACAGGTCAGTATATAACCCATAGAGACAGTCAGAGTACAGGTCAGTATATAACCCATAGAGACAGTCAGAGTACAGGTCAGTATATAACCCATAGAGACAGCCAGAGTACAGGTCGGTATATAACCCATAGAGACAGTCAGAGTACAGGTCAGTATATAACCCATAGAGACAGCCAGAGTACAGGTCGGTATATAACCCATAGAGACAGTCAGAGAACAGGTCAGTATATAACCCATAGAGACAGTCAGAGTACAGGTCAGTATATAACCCATAGAGACAGTCAGAGTACAGGTCAGTATATACAGTGAGGGAAAAATGTATTTGATCCCCTGCTGATTTTGTACGTTTGCCCACTGACAAAGAAATGATCAGTCTATAATTTTAATGGTAGGTTTATTTAAACAGTGAGAGACAGAATAACAACAACAAAAATCCAGAAAAATGCATGTCAAAAATGTTATAAATTGATTTGCATTTTAATGAGGGAAATAAGTATTTGACCTCCTCTCAATCAGAAAGATTTCTGGCTCCCAGGTGTCTTTTTATACAGGTAACGAGCTGAGATTAGGAGCACACTCTTAAAGGGAGTGCTCCTAATCTCAGTTTGTTACCTGTATAAAAGACACCTGTCCACAGAAGCAATCAATCAATCAGATTCCAAACTCTCCACCATGGCCAAGACCAAAGAGCTCTCCAAGGATGTCAGGGACAAGATTGTAGACCTACACAAGGCTGGAATGGGCTACAAGACCATCGCCAAGCAGCTTGGTGAGAAGGTGACAACATTTGGTGCGATTATTCGCAAATGGAAGAAACACAAAATAACTGTCAATCTTCCTCGGCCTGGGGCTCCATGCAAGATCTCACCTCGTGCAGTTGCAATGATCATGAGAACGGTGAGGAATCAGCCCAGAACTACACGGGAGGATCTTGTCAATGAAAACAATTGGTAACACACTACGCCGTGAAGGGGACTGAAATCCTGCAGCGCCCGCAAGGTCCCCCCTGCTCAAGAAAGCACATATACAGGCCTGTCTGAAGTTTGCCAGTGAACATCTGAATGATTCAGAGGAGAACTTGGTGAAAGTGTTGTGGTCAGATGAGACCAAAATCGAGCTCTTTGGCATCAACTCAACTCGCCGTGTTTGGAGGAGGAGGAATGCTGCCTATGACCCCAAGAACACCATCCCCACCGTCAAACATGGAGGTGGAAATATTATGCTTTGGGGGTGTTTTTCTGCTAAGGGGACAGGACAACTTCACTGCATCAAAGGGACGATGGACGGGGCCATGTACCGTCAAATCTTGGTGAGAACTTCCTTCCCTCAGCCAGGGCATTGAAAATGGGTCGTGGATGGGTATTCCAGCATGACAATGACCCAAAACACATGGCCAAGGCAACAAAGGAGTGGCTCAAGAAGAAGCACATTAAGGTCCTGGAGTGGCCCAGCCAGTCTCCAGACCTTAATCCCATAGAAAATCTGTGGAGGGAGCTGAAGGTTCGAGTTGCCAAACGTCAGCCTCGAAACCTTAATGACTTGGAGAAGATCTGCAAAGAGGAGTGGAACAAAAATCCTCCTGAGATGTGTGCAAACCTGGTGGCCAACTACAAGAAACGCCTGACCTCTGTGATTGCCAACAAGGGTTTTGCCACCAAGTACTAAGTCATGTTTTGCAGAGGGGTCAAATACTTATTTCCCCTCATTAAAATGCAAATCAATTTATAATATTTTGACATGCGTTTTCTGGATTTTATTGTTGTTATTCTGTCTCTCACTGTTCAAATAAACCTACCATTAAAATTATAGACTGATCATGTCTTTGTCAGTGGGCAAACGTATAAAATGAGCAGGGGATCAAATACTTTTTTCCCTCACTGTAACCCACAGAGACAGTCAGAGTACAGGTCAGTACTGTGCTTGAAGTTTCCAATACATTCTGTCATTACTCAATAATTTGATAGGTATTTTAAATATTTGACTTTTTTTTAACACAAAAAACATTTGATTAATAAAATATTTAAATCAGTCGCATTGGTGACGTGTCATTCAGCCCCACCTGTTTAGCTAAAAATATATATATATATATTATTATTTATTTATTGTTGACTGTTTTGCATGTTATTTTGGTATTATTGCATGTCACATATCAGTTTGCAAACAATGTAAAAAATAAATAATCATTGAGTTAATAAGAAGGTCTCTTTTTTGCTTTCTTGAGTAAAGCAGCTCCAAAATGCAGGTGTTTCAGCCTAGCTCAGTGCTTTCTGTGGTGGTGGGGCAGCCAGTGGAAAATACAGAGCGTAGGGGTTGGTAATGTTCTCTAGTTGCGCCGTGATTGGCTCAGTTCTGTCACTCATAGGGACACTACATCACCGCAAAATCTACAGGGAGAGATCGAAAAGTCAAGCCCCTTGGGTGCTGCCATAGAGTTACATTAGAAGTGCCCGTCCAAGAAGGCTCAAGGTCATCGGCCACAGATAAAATGACGTTATATCTACCGTAGCTTTGATTGGACTGATCATGTCAACATCATACTTTCAAAATCTTTGCTAGCAAGCTAGACAAGCAGTCATCATCATGAATCACGTCGACAATCTACTGCCAAATCCTTTTCAATCCTTGTCATATGAAGAGAAATTTGAGATAAAACGTAACGGTGCTCATTGGACATAAACATTACACAACAAGTTGGAAATCGCAAATTCAACAATGAGTGCTAAGTGCGGGTTCGATCCCAGGCTGTGTCACAGCCAGCCGTGACCGGGAGTCCCATGAGGCGGCGCACAATTGGCCCAGCGTCGTCCGGGTTAGGGGAGGGTTTGGCCCAGCGTCGTCCGGGTTAGGGAAGGGTTTGGCCCAGCGTCGTCCGGGATAGGGGAGGGTTTGGCCCAGCGTCGTCTGGGTTAGGGGAGGGTTTGGCCCAGCGTCGTCCGGGATAGGGGAGGGTTCGGCCGGCCAGGATGTCCTTGTCCCATTGTGCTCTAGTGACTCCTTGTGGCGGGCCGGGCTCCTGCAAGCTGACAACGGTCGTCAGTTCGACAGTGTTTCCTCCGACACATTGGTGCGGCTGGCTTCCGGGTTAAGCGAGTAGTGTGTCAAGAAGCAGTGCGGCTTGGCTCTCGACCTTCGCTCGAGTCCGTAGGGGGAGTTGAGACAAGCGATGAGACAAGGTCGTAACTACCAATTCGATATCACGAAAAAGGGGGTAACGCCATGGGCCAGAAAAGTTTGAATACATTGACCATGCTGTCAATCCAGCATGACTTCTGCCACGTTCAGGGATTTCGGGCCTCTTTCTAGAGCCCACAAGAAGGACCGCCGCGCCACCTTCCTGTTCAAGTGAGCACAGCACAACAAGGTGAGTCCAAAAATGTATTGAATGCTGCTGCATGAATTATGTAATATGCCAGGGAGACACACCAACTCATTCAAGGGTTTTTCTTTATTTTTACTATTTTCTACATTGTAGAATAATAGTGAAGACATCAAAACTATGAAATAACACATATGAAATCGTGTAGTAACCAAAAAAGTGTTAAACAAATCAAAATATATTTTATATTTGAGATTATTCAAATAGCCACCCTTTACCTTGAGCACAGTGGAGTATAGTAGAGTAGGGTTCAGTTCAGTACTATATAGTATAGTATAGTAGGGTTCAGTTCAGTACTATATAGTATAGTACAGTAGGGTTCAGTTCAATACTATATAGTATAGTAGAGTAGGGTTCAGTTCAGTACTATATAGTATAGTAGAGTAGGGTTCAGTTCAGTACTATATAGTATAGTAGAGTAGGGTTCAGTTCAGTACTATATAGTATAGTAGAGTAGGGTTCAGTTCAATACTATATAGTATAGTACAGTAGGGTTCAGTACTATATAGTATAGTAGAGTAGGGTTCAGTTCAGTACTATATAGTATAGTAGAGTAGGGTTCAGTTCAGTACTATATAGTATAGTAGAGTAGGGTTCAGTTCAGTACTATATAGTATAGTAGAGTAGGGTTCAGTTCAGTACTATATAGTATAGTAGAGTAGGGTTCAGTTCAGTACTATATAGTATAGTACAGTAGGGTTCAGTTCAGTACTATATAGTATAGTAGAGTAGGGTTCAGTTCAATACTATATAGTAGAGTAGGGTTCAGTTCAGTACTATATAGTATAGTAGAGTAGGGTTCAGTTCAGTACTATATAGTATAGTAGAGTAGGGTTCAATTCAGTACTATATAGTATAGTACATTTTACATTTACATTTTAGTCATTTAGCAGATGCTCTTATCCAGAGCGACTTACAGGAGCAATTAGGGTTAAGTGCCTTGCTTAAGGGCACATCGACAGATTTTTCACCTAGTCGGCTCGGGGATTAGAACCAGCGACCTTTCGGTTACTGGCACAACGCTCTTACCCACTAAGCTACCTGCCGCCCCTGAACCCTACTATACAGAAGAGTAGGGTTCAGTTCAGTACTATATAGTATAGTATAGTAGGGTTCAGTTCAGTACTATATAGTATAGTAGAGTAGGGTTCAGTTCAGTACTATATAGTACAGTAGGGTTCAGTTCAGTACTATATAGTATAGTAGAGTAGGGTTCAGTTCAGTACTATATAGTATAGTAGGGTTCAGTTCAGTACTATATAGTATAGTAGGGTTCAGTTCAGTATTATATAGTAAGGTATAGTAGGGTTCAGTTCAGTACTATATAGTATAGTAGAGTAGGGTTCAGTTCAGTTCAGTACTATATAGTATAGTATAGTAGGGTTCAGTTCAGTACTATATAGTATAGTAGAGTAGGGTTCAGTTCAGTACTATATAGTATAGTAGAGTAGGGTTCAGTTCAGTACTATATAGTATAGTAGGGTTCAGTTCAGTACTATATAGTATAGTATAGTAGGGTTCACTTCAGTACTATATAGTATAGTATAATAGGGTTCAGTTCAGTACTATATAGTATAGTAGAGTAGGGTTCAGTTCAGTACTATATAGTATAGTAGAGTAGGGTTCAGTTCAGTACCATATAGTATAGTAGAGTAGGGTTCAGTTCAGTACTATATAGTATAGTAGAGTAGGGTTCAGTTCAGTACTATATAGTATAGTAAAGTAGGGTTCAGTTCAGTACTATATAGTATAGTAAAGTAGGGTTCAGTTCAGTACTATATAGTATAGTAGAGTAGGGTTCAATTCAGTACTATATAGTATAGTAGAGTAGGGTTCATTTCAGTACTATATAGTATAGTACAGTATGGTTCAGTTCAGTACTATATAGTATAGTATAGTAGGGTTCAGTTCAGTACTATATAGTATAGTATAGTAGGGTTCAGTTCAGTACTATATAGTATAGTATAGTAGGGTTCAGTTCAGTACTATACAGTAGAGTAGGGTTCAGTTCAGTACTATATAGTATAGTAGAGTAGGGTTCAGTTCAGTACTATATAGTATAGTACAGTAGGGTTCAGTTCAGTTCTATACAGTAGAGTAGGGTTCAGTTCAGTACTATATAGTATAGTATAGTAGGGTTCAGTTCAGTACTATACAGTAGAGTAGGCTTCAGTTCAGTACTATATAGTATAGTATAGTAGGGTTCAGTTCAGTACTATACAGTAGAGTAGGGTTCAGTTCAGTACTATATAGTATAGTAGAGTAGGGTTCAGTTCAGTACTATATAGTATAGTACAGTAGGGTTCAGTTCAGTTCTATACAGTAGAGTAGGGTTCAGTTCAGTACTATACAGTAGAGTAGGGTTCAGTTCAGTACTATATAGTAGAGTAGGGTTCAGTTCAGTACTATATAGTATAGTAGAGCAGGGTTCAGTTCAGTACTATATAGTATAGTAGAGTAGGGTTCAGTTCAGTACTATATAGTATAGTAGAGTAGGGTTCAGTTCAGTACTATATAGTATAGTAGAGTAGGGTTCAGTTCAGTACTATACAGTAGAGTATAGTAGGGTTCAGTTCAGTACTATATAGTATAGTATAGTAGGGTTCAGTTCAGTACTATATAGTATAGTATAGAAGGGTTCAGTTCAGTACTATACAGTAGAGTAGGGTTAAGTTCAGTACTATATAGTATAGTGCAGTAGGGTTCAGTTCAGTACTATATAGTATAGTAGGGTTCAGTTCAGCACTATACAGTAGAGTAGGGTTCAGTTCAGTACTATATAGTATAGTAGAGTAGGGTTCAGTTCAGTACTATATAGTATAGTAGAGTAGGGTTCAGTTCAGTACTATATAGTATAGTAGAGTAGGGTTCAGTTCAGTACTATACAGTAGAGTATAGTAGGGTTCAGTTCAGTACTATATAGTATAGTATAGTAGGGTTCAGTTCAGTACTATATAGTATAGTATAGTATAGTAGGGTTCAGTTCAGTACTATACAGTAGAGTAGGGTTCAGTTCAGTACTATATAGTATAGTACAGTAGGGTTCAGTTCAGTACTATATAGTATAGTAGGGTTCAGTTCAGTACTATACAGTAGAGTAGGGTTCAGTTCAGTACTATATAGTATAGTATAGTAGGGTTCAGTTCAGTACTATACAGTAGAGTAGGGTTCAGTTCAGTACTATATAGTATAGTGCAGTAGGGTTCAGTTCAATACTATATAGTAGAGTAGGGTTCAGATCAGTACTATATAGTATAGTATAGTAGGGTTCAGTTCAGTTCAGTACTATATAGTATAGTATAGTAGGGTTCAGTTCAGTTCAGTACTATATAGTATAGTAGAGTAGGGTTCAATTCAGTACTATATAGTATAGTAGGGTTCAGTTCAGTACTATACAGTAGAGTAGGGTTCAGTTCAGTACTATATAGTATAGTATAGTAGGGTTCAGTTCAGTTCAGTACTATATAGTATAGTAGAGTAGGGTTCAATTCAGTACTATATAGTATAGTAGGGTTCAGTTCAGTACTATACAGTAGAGTAGGGTTCAGTTCAGTACTATATAGTAGAGTAGGGTTCAGTTCAGTACTATATAGTATAGTAGGGTTCAGTTCAGTATTATACAGTAGAGTAGGGTTCAGTTCAGTACTATATAGTATAGTAGGGTTCAGTTCAGTACTATACAGTAGAGTAGGGTTCAGTTCAGTACTATATAGTATAGTAGAGTAGGGTTCAGTTCAGTACTATATAGTATAGTATTGTAGGGTTCAGTTCAGTACTATACAGTAGAGTAGGGTTCAGTTCAGTACTATATAGTATAGTATAGTAGGGTTCAGTTCAGTACTATACAGTAGAGTAGGGTTCAGTTCAGTACTATATAGTATAGTAGAGTAGGGTTCAGTTCAGTACTATATAGTATAGTAGAGTAGGGTTCAGTTCAGTACTATATAGTATAGTAGAGTAGGGTTCAGTTCAGTACTATATAGTATAGTAGAGTAGGGTTCAGTTCAGTACTATATAGTAGAGTAGGGTTCAGTTCAGTACTATATAGTAGAGTAGGGTTCAGTTCAGTATTATATAGTAAGGTATAGTAGGGTTCAGTTCAGTTCAGTACTATATGGTATAGTACAGTAGGGTTCAGTTCAGTACTATATAGTATAGTATAGTAGGGTTCAGTTCAGTTCAGTACTATATAGTATACTAGAGTAGGGTTTAGTTCAGTACTATATAGTATAGTAGAGTAGGGTTCAATTCAGTACTATATAGTATAGTACAGTAGGGTTCAGTTCAATACTATATAGTATAGTACATTAGGGTTCAGTTCAGTACTATATAGTATAGTAGAGTAGGGTTCAGTTCAGTACTATATAGTATAGTAGAGTAGGGTTCAGTTCAGTACTATATAGTATAGTAGGGTTCAGTTCAGTACTGTATAGTATAGTATAGTAGGGTTCAGTTCAGTACTATATAGTATAGTATAGTAGGGTTCAGTTCAATACTATATAGTATAGTCGAGTAGGGTTCAGTTCAGTACTGTATAGTATAGTACAGTAGGGTTCAGTTCAATACTATATAGTATAGTAGAGTAGGGTTCAGTTCAGTACTATATAGTATAGTAGAGTAGGGATCAGTTCAGTACTGTATAGTATAGTACAGTAGGGTTCAGTTCAATACTATATAGTATAGTAGAGTAGGGTTCAGTTCAGTACTATATAGTATAGTACAGTAGGGTTCAGTTCAATACTATATAGTATAGTACAGTAGGGTTCAGTTCAGTACTATATAGTATAGTAGAGTAGGGTTCAGTTCAGTACTATATAGTATAGTAGAGTAGGGTTCAGCTCAGTACTATGTAGTATAGTACAGTGGGGTTCAGTTCAATACTATATAGTATAGTAGAGTAGGGTTCAGTTCAGTACTATATAGTATAGTACAGTAGGGTTCAGTTCAGTACTATATAGTATAGTAGAGTAGGGTTCAGTTCAGTACTATATAGTATAGTAGAGTAGGGTTCAGTTCAATACTATATAGTATAGTAGAGTAGGGTTCAGTTCAGTACTATATAGTATAGTAGAGTAGGGTTCAGTTCAGTACTATATAGTATAGTAGAGTAGGGTTCAGTTCAGTACTATATAGTATAGTAGAGTAGGGTTCAGTTCAGTACTATATAGTACTCTACCTCTTAGCTGACAGTATAATACTCTATAAGTCTCCTGTTGGTACTGATAACAGGTAAAGTCTCTTGGCCTTGATACTGATAACAGGTCAAGTATCTTGGTCCTGATACTGATAACAGGTAAAGTCTCTTGGCCTTGATACTGATAACAGGTAAAGTCTCTTGGCCCTGATACTGATAACAGGTCAAGTATCTTGGCCCTGATACTGATAACAGGTAAAGTCTCTTGGCCCTGATACTGATAACAGGTCAAGTCTCTGCTTGGCCCTGATACTGATAACAGGTAAAGTCTCTTGGCCCTGATACTGATAACAGGTAAAGTCTCTTGGCCCTGATACTGATAACAGGTAAAGTCTCTTGGCCTTGATACTGATAACAGGTCAAGTCTCTTGGCCTTGATACTGATAACAGGTCAAGTATCTTGGTCCTGATACTGATAACAGGTCAAGTATCTTGGCCCTGATACTGATAACAGGTCAAGTATCTTGGCCCTGATACTGATAACAGGTAAAGTCTCTTGGCCCTGATACTGATAACAGGTAAAGTCTCTGCTTGGCCCTGATACTGATAACAGGTAAAGTCCCTTGGTCCTGATACTGATAACAGGTAAAGTCTCTTGGCCCTGATACTGATAACAGGTAAAGTCTCTGCTTGGCCCTGATACTGATAACAGGTAAAGTCTCTTGGTCCTGATACTGATAACAGGTAAAGTCTCTGCTTGGCCTTGATACTGATAACAGGTAAAGTCCCTTGGTCCTGATACTGATAACAGGTAAAGTCTCTGCTTGGCCCTGATACTGATAACAGGTCAAGTCTCTTGGCCCTGATACTGATAACAGGTAAAGTCTCTTGGTCCTGATACTGATAACAGGTAAAGTCTCTTGGCCCTGATACTGATAACAGGTAAAGTCTCTGCTTGGCCCTGATACTGATAACAGGTAAAGTCCCTTGGTCCTGATACTGATAACAGGTAAAGTATCTTAGTCCTGATACTGATAACAGGTCAAGTCTCTTGGCCCTGATACTGATAACAGGTAAAGTCTCTGCTTGGCCCTGATACTGATAACAGGTCAAGTATCTTGGCCCTGATACTGATAACAGGTCAAGTCTCTTGGCCCTGATACTGATAACAGGTAAAGTCTCTTGGTCCTGATACTGATAACAGGTCAAGTATCTTGGCCCTGATACTGATAACAGGTAAAGTCTCTTGGTCCTGATACTGATAACAGGTAAAGTCTCTTGGCCCTGATACTGATAACAGGTAAAGTCTCTTGGTCCTGATACTGATAACAGGTAAAGTATATTTGTCCTGATACTGATAACAGGTAAAGTCCCTTGGTCCTGATACTGATAACAGGTAAAGTCTCTTGGCCCTGATACTGATAACAGGTAAAGTCTCTGCTTGGCCTTGATACTGATAACAGGTCAAGTCTCTTGGTCCTGATACTGATAACAGGTAAAGTCTCTGCTTGGCCTTGATACTGATAACAGGTAAAGTCTCTTGGTCCTGATACTGATAACAGGTAAAGTCTCTTGGCCCTGATACTGATAACAGGTAAAGTCTCTGCTTGGCCTTGATACTGATAACAGGTAAAGTATCTTGGTCCTGATACTGATAACAGGTAAAGTCTCTGCTTGGCCCTGATACTGATAACAGGTAAAGTCTCTGCTTGGCCTTGATACTGATAGCGTCTGCTAATTGAATTTAATGAGTCTTCCCACTTGGCACTGTTCCACTTCGATTTAATGTCATTTCATTGAAATTACGTGGAAGCAAAGTTGATTCAACCAGTGTCTGCCCAGTGGGTAGTTGTCAGGGAAGAACAGGTTTTTTTTCTATTTATTTATTGTTCTGAAACCACCATCATCATCATCATCATCATTCTTGGCTTAATAAGGCAGATGAGAGAGACTCTGTGGAGGTCCGCTAGACGTCGTCCTCATGCTTCAGAGACTAGTGCTGTGTCTCACATGGCACCCTATTCCCTATATAGTGCACTACATTCACATTTACGTTTTAGTCATTTATCAGACGCTCTTATCCAGAGCGACTTACAGACGTGTATTCATCTGAAGATAGCTAGGTGGGACAACCACATATCACAGTCGTAGTAAGTACATTTTTCCTCAATAAAGGAGCTATCAGCAAAGTCAGAGCTAGTAAGGGGGAAAAGGTCAAGTGCGAGTTCTTAGTTCACCCTGAGTCACTCACCACCTTCCGGAGACACTTGAAACTCCACCTCTTTAAGGAATACCTGGGATAGGATAAAGTCATCCTTCTACCCCCCCTTACCCCACCCCAAAGGAAAAAACGGTATTGTAAAGTGGTTGTCCCACTGGCTATCATAAGGTGAATGCACCAATTTGTAAGTGGCTCTGGATAAGAGCGTCTGCTAAATGACGTAAATGTAAAATGAAAGGGGGGGAGTGTGCTGAGGAAGGCTACTTTATACCAGAGCCCTGTCTGGGATACAGACTACCACTATTATCTCCTGATACAGACGACCTTTAGCATTGGGGAGAACATTTCAAGTTAGAGCCGGGAGTTATTTAACCATTTACATTTTAGTCATTTAGCAGACGCTCTTATCCAGAGCCACTTACAGGAGCAATTAGGGTTAAGTGCCTTGCTCAAGGGCACATCGGCAGATTTTTCACCTAGTCGGCTCAGGGATTAGAACCAGCGACCTTTCGGGTACTGGCACAACGCTCTTAACCACTAAGCTACCTGCCGCCCCACACAGTATAGTTCAGTTAAAACATGGGTGGCATTTGAAAAAGTGGAAACTTATTAGTTTTACCAAGTCATCACAAATCCAGTATTGTGACTTCAACTAGTGCAAGGCAACAGCCAGCCTGTGATGGACAGGGAATGATGAGGGAGCGTCCCAAATGGTAACCTATTTCCAATGTTACTGCATTACTTTTGACCAGAGCCCTATGGTCCATGGTCAACAGTAGTGCACTATAAAGGGTAATAGGGTACCATTTGGGACGCATGTAGGAGATGGTGGTGTTGCTTTACTTTCATGTCAGGTATTGATCAGTGTGGGGTTGGTTGGCATTTTGGGGAGGGGGAACGGTCCTCTGGCGTTGGTTCAGTATTGATTGGTGTGGTGTTAGCAGGGCAGAACCATGTCTCAGAACCATGTCTCAGAACTCTGTCTCAGAACTCTGTCTCAGAACCATGTCTCAGAACCTTGTCTCAGAACCCTGTCTCAGAACCCTGTCTCAGAACCATGTCTCAGAACACTGTCTCAGAACCCTGTCTCAGACCCCTTTGTCAGAACCATGTCTCAGAACCATGTCTCAGAACCTTGTCACAGAACCATGTCTCAGAACCCTGTGTCAGAACCCTGTCTCAGAACCTTGTCTCAGAACCATATTTCAGAACCCTGTCTCAGAACCCTGTCTCAGAACCATGTCTCAGAACAATGTGTCAGAACCCTGTCTCAGAACCCTGTCTCAGAACCCTGTCTCTGAACAATGTCTCAGAACCATGTGTCAGAACCCTGTCTCAGAACCCTGTCTCTGAACCAGGTCTCAGAACCCTGTGTCAGAACCATGTCTCAGAACCCTGTCTCAGAACCCTGTCTCAGAACCATGTTTCAGAACCCTGTCTCAGAACCCTGTCTCAGAACCCTGTCTCTGAACCATGTCTCAGAACCCTGTCTCAGAACCCTGTGTCAGAACCATGTTTCAGAACCTTGTCTCAGAACCCTGTCTCAGAACCTTGTCTCAGATCCATGTCTCAGAATCCTGTCTCAGAACCCTGTCTCAGATCCATATCTTAGAACCCTGTGTCAGAACCCTGTCTCAGAACCTTGTCTCAGAACCCTGTCTCAGAACTCTTTCTCAGAACCCTGTCTCAGACCCCTTTGTCAGAACCATGTCTCAGAACCATGTCTCAGAACCATGTCTCAGAACCTTGTCTCAGAACCATGTCTCAGAACCCTGTCTCAGAACCTTGTCTTAGAACCTTGTCTCAGAACCATGTCTCAGAACCCTATGTCAGAACCCTGTCTCAGAACCATGTCTCAGAACCATGTCTCAGAACCCTGTCTCATGACCCTGTGTCAGAACCATGTCTCAGAACCCTGTCACAGAACCCTGTCTCAGAACCCTGTGTCAGAACCATGTTTCAGAACCCTGTCTCATAACCCTGTCTCAGATCCATGTCTCAGAATCCTGTCTCAGAACCCTGTCTCAGATCCATATCTTAGAACCCTGTGTCAGAACCATGTCTCAGAACTCTGTCTCAGAACCCTGTGTCAGACCCTTGTCTCAGAACTCTGTCTCAGAACCATGTCTCAGAACTCTGTCTCAGAACCTTGCCTCAGAACCTTGCCTCAGAACCATGTCTCAGAACCCTGTGTCAGAACCCTGTCTCAGAACCTTGTCTCAGAACCCTGTCTCAGACCCCTTTGTCAGAACCCTGTGTCAGCGTTTTGTTGCTCTTGTTATTCTGCTCAAGAGGAGTGAGGAACTGCCAGACAGACATGCCTTTCAGCATGGACTATTGGCATGATGGCTGAATGAGTGGGTCGCTGATTGACTGACTAACTGACTAACTGACTAACTGGCTGACTGGCTGACTAACTGACTAACTGGCTGACTGGGTGACTGATGCACTCTTAGAAAAAAGGGTTCCAAAAGGGTTCTTCGGCTGTCCCCATAGGAGAACCTGTTTTGATTCCAGGTAGCTCTTTTTGGTTCCAGGTAGAACCCTTTTTGGTTCCAGGTACTTTTTGGTTCCAGGTAGAACCCTTTTTGGTTCCATTTAGAACCCTCTGTGAAAAGGGTTCTACATGGAACCCAGAAGAGTTCTACCTGGAACCAAAAGGGTTCTACATGGAAAGAAAAAGGGTTCTTCAAAGGGTTTTCCTATGGGGACAGCCGATTAACCCTTTTAGGTTCTAGACAGCACCTTTTTTTCTAAGAGTGTGATCCCTGGTCTAAAGTAGTGCACCATGCAGCCTCTGTGTTGCCATGAGTGAAGCTTCCCCCTCGGTTGATTTGACCAGCAGGGGGAGCCAACAGGTGTCTCTGACCGTGGTCAACCAGGTCAAAGAAATATTGAACTATATTAGATTATTGTGAAGTTGGGGGGGGTAGCCCCAACCAGGGACCCGAACCCTGGTCCAGCGAATGTCAAGCCTACATTCAATCAATCAATCAATCAAATGTATTTATAAAGCCCTTTTTACATCAAATCAAATCAAATCAAATTTTATTGGTCACATGCGCCGAATACAACAGGTGCAGACATTACAGTGAAATGCTTACTTACAGCCCTTAACCAACAGTGCATTTATTTTAAACAAAAAAAGTAAGAATAAAACAACAACAAAAAAAAGTGTTGAGAAAAAAAGAGCAGAAGTAAAATAAAGTGACAGTAGGGAGGCTATATATACAGGGGGGTACCGTTGCAGAGTCAATGTGCGGGGGCACCGGCTAGTTGAGGTAATATGTACATGTGGGTAGAGTTAAAGTGACTGTGCATAAATACTTAACAGAGTAGCAGCAGCGTAAAAAGGATGGGGTGGGGGGCAGTGCAAATAGTCCGGGTAGCCATGATTAGCTGTTCAGGAGTCTTATGGCTTGGGGGTAGAAGCTGTTGAGAAGTCTTTTGGACCTAGACTTGGCACTCCGGTACCGCTTGCCGTGTGGTAGCAGAGAGAACAGTCTATGACTAGGGTGGCTGGAGTCTTTGACAATTTTGAGGGCCTTCCTCTGACACCGCCTGGTATAGAGGTCCTGGATGGCAGGAAGCTTTGCCCCAGTGATGTACTGGGCCGTACGCACTACCCTCTGTAGTGCCTTGCGGTCGGAGGCCAAGCAGTTGCCATACCAGGCGGTGATGCAACCAGTCAGGATGCTCTCGATGGTGCAGCTGTAGAATTTTTTTTTTTGAGGATCTGAGGACCCATGCCAAATCTTTTTAGTCTCCTGAGGGGGAATAGGCTTTGTCGTGCCCTCTTCACGACTGTCTTGGTGTGTTTGGACCATGATAGTTCGTTGGTGATGTGGACACTACAGCCCCGTCGATGAGAATGGGGGCGTGCTCAGTCCTCTTTTTTTTCCTGTAGTCCACAATCATCTCCTTTGTCTTGGTCACGTTGAGGGAGAGGTTGTTGTCCTGGCACCACACGGCCAGATCTCTGACCTCCTCCCTATAGGCTGTCTCATCGTTGTCGGTGATCAGGCCTACCACTGTTGTGTCGTCGGCAAACTTAATGATGGTGTTGGAGTCGTGCCTGGCCATGCAGTCATGGGTGAACAGAGAGTACAGGAGGGGGACTGAGCACGCACCCTGAGGGCCCCCGTGTTGAGGATCAGTGTGGCAGATGTGTTGTTACCTACCCTTACCACCTGGGGGCGGCCCGTCAGGAAGTCCAGGATCCAGTTGCAGAGGGAGGTGTTTAGTCCCAGGATCCTTAGCTTAGTGATGAGCTTAGAGGGCACTATGGTGTTGAATGCTGAGCTGTAGTCAATGAATAGCATTCTCACGTAGGTGTTCCTCTTGTCCAGGTGGGAAAGGGCAGTGTGGAGTGCGATAGAGATTGCATCATCTGTGGATCTGTTGGGGCGGTATGCAAATTGGAGTGGGTCTAGGGTTTCTGGGATAATGCTGTTGATGTGAGCCATGACCAGTCTTTCAAAGCACTTCATGGCTACAGACGTCAGTGCTACGGGTCGGTAGTCATTTAGGCAGGTTATCTTAGAGTCCTTGGGCACGGGGACTATGGTGGTCTGCTTGAAACATGTTGGTATTACAGACTCAGTCAGGGACATGTTGAAAATGTCAGTGAAGACACTTGCCAGTTGGTCAGCACATGCTCGGAGTACACGTCCTGGTAATCCGTCTGGCCCTGCGGCCTTGTGAATGTTGACCTGCTTAAAAGTCTTACTCACATCGGCTACGGAGAGCGTGATCACATAGTCATCCGGAACAGCTGGTGCTCTCATGCATGCTTCAGTGTTGCTTGCCTCGGCGAGCATAGCAGTGGTTTAGCCTCGTCTGGTAGGCTTGTGTCACTGGGCAGCTCGCGGCTGTGCTTCCCTTTGTAGTCTGTAATAGTTTTCAAGCCCTGCCACATCCGACGAGCGTCAGAGCCAGTGTAGTATGATTCAATCTTAGACCTGTATTGACTCTTTGCCTGTTTGATGGTTCGTCGGAGGTCATAGCGGGATTTCTTATAAGCGTCCGGGTTAGAGTCCCGTTCCTTGAAAGCGGCAGCTCTACCCTTTAGCTCAGTGCGGATGTTTCCTGTAATCCATGGCTTCTGGTTGGGGTATGTACGTACGGTCACTGTGGGGGACGACATCATCGATGCACTTGTTGATGAAGCCAGTGACTGATGTGGTGTACTCCTCAATGCTGTCTGAAGAATCCCGGAACATGTTCCAGTCTGTGCTAGCAAAACAGTCCTGTAGCTTAGCATCTGCGTCATCTGACCACTTTTTATTAACCGAGTCACTGGTGCTTCCTGCTTTAGTTTTTGCTTATAAGCAGGAATCAGGAGGATAGAGTTATGGTCAGATTTGCCAAATGGAGGGCGAGGGAGAGCTTTGTATGCGTCTCTGTGTGTGGAGTAAAGGTGGTCTAGAGTTTTTTTCCCTCTGGTTGCACATTTAACATGCTGGTAGAAATTAGGTAGAACGGATTTAAGTTTCCCTGCATTAAAGTCCCCGGCCACTAGGAGCGCTGCATCTGGATGAGCGTTTTCCTGTTGATTAATGGCCTTGTACAACTCATTCAGTGCAATCTTAATGCCAGCATTGGTTTGTGGTGGTAAATAGACAGCTATGAAAAATATAGATGAAAACTCTCTTGGTAAATAGTGTGGTCTACAGCTTATCATAAGATACTCTACCTCAGGCGAGCAAAACCTCGAGACTTCCTTAGTATTTGATTTTGTGCACCAGCTGTTGTTTACAAATATACACAGACCGCCACCCCTTGTCTTACCGGAGTCAGCCGTTCTGTCCTGCCGATGTAGCGTATAGCCTGCTAGCTGAATGTTATCATTGTTGTCGTTCAGCCACGACTCCGTGAAACATAAGATATTACAGTTTTTAATGTCCCGTTGGTAGGATAACCGTAATCTTAAATCGTCCATTTTATTTTCAAAAGATTGAACGTTGGCTAATAGGATTGATGGAAGAGGCAGTTTACTCGCTCGCCGTCGGATCCTTACAAGGCACCCCGATCTGCGTCCGCGATATCTCCGTCTCTTCCTCACGCGAATGACGGGGATTTGGGCCTTGCCGGGTGTCTGTATGATATCCTTCGGCGGCCGCCTCGTTGAAGAAAAAATCTTCGTCCAATACGAGGTGAGTAATCGCTGTCCTGATATCCAGAAGCTCTTTTTGGTTATAAGAGACGATGGCAGAAACATTATGTACAAAATAGATTACAAATAAAGTGGAAAAACACACATAATAGTACAATTGGTTAGAGGGCTGTAAAACTGCAGCCATCTTCTCCGGCGCCGTCACTTGCAAAGTGCTATACAGAAACCCAGCCTAAAAACCGCAAACAGCAAGCAATGCAGATGTAGAAGCACGGTGGCTAGGAAAAACTCCCTAGAAAGGCAGGAACCTAGGAAGAAACCTAGAGAGGAACCAGGCTCTGAGGGGTGGCCAGTCCTCTTCTGGCTGTGCCGGGTGGAGGACATGGCCATTAAGGCCAGATTGTTCTTCAAGATGTTCAAACGTTCATAGATGACCAGCAGGGTCAAACAATAATCAGTGGTTGTAGAGGGTGCAACAGGTCAGTACCTCAGGAGTAAATGTCAGTTGGCTTTTCATAGACGAGCATTCAGAGGTCGAGACAGCAGGTGCGGTAGAGAGAGAGAGAGAGAGTCGAAAACAGCAGGTCCGGGACAAGGTAGCACGTCCGGTCAACAGGTCAGGGTTCCCTAGCCGCAGGCAGAACAGTTGAAACTGGAGCAGCAGCACGACTAGGTGGACTGTGGACAGCCAGGAGTCATCAGGCCAGGTAGTCCTGAGGCATGGTCCTAGGGCTCAGGTCCTCCGGGAGGGGAGGTAGAGAGTTAGAGGGAGCATACTTAAATTCATACAGGACACCAGATAAGATAGGAGAATTACACCAGATATAACAGACTGACCCTAGCTCCCTGGCACATAGACTATTGCAGCATAGATACTGGAGACTGAGACTGGGGGGTCGGGAGACACTGTGGCCCCGTCCGACGATACCCCCGGACAGGGCCAACCAGGCAGGATATAACCCCACCCACTTTGCCAAAGCACAGCCCCCACACCACTAGAGGGAAATCAACAGATCACCAACCTACTACCCTGAGACAAGGCTGAGTATAGCCCGCAAAGATCTCCTCCACCGCACAAGTCCGAGGGGGCGCAAAACCGGACAGGAAGCTAATGTCAGTGACTCAACCCACTCAAGTCGAGTGTAGCGTAAAAAAGCCAAGAACGTAGTGGCGCACCCCTCCTAGGGACGGCATGGAAGAGCACTAGTAAGCCAGTGACTCAGCCCCCGTAATAGGGTCAGAGGCAGAGAATCCCAGTGGAGAGAGGGGAGCCGGCCAGGCAGAGACAGCAGAGACAGCAAGGGTGGTTTGTCGCTTCAGTGCCTTTCCGTTCACCTTCGCACCCCTGGGCCAGACTACACTCAATCATAGGACCTACTGAAGCGATGAGTCTTCAGGAAAGACTTAAAGGTCGAGACAGAGTCTGCGTCACTCACATGGAAAGGCAGACCATTCCATAAAAATTTAGCTCTACAGGAGAAAGCCCTGCCTCCTGCTGTTTGCTTAGAAATTCTAGGGACCTGCGTCTTGTGACCGTAGCGTACGTGTAGGTATGTACGCAGGACCAAATTGGAGAGATACAGTGGCTTGCAAAAGTATTCACCCCCCTTGGCATTTTTCCTATTTTGTTGCCTTACAACCTGGAATAAAATTGATTTTTGGGGGGTTTGTATCATTTGAGTTACACAACATGCCTACCACTTTGAAGATGCCAAATATTGTTTTGGGTGAAACAAACAAGAAATAAGACAAAAACACAGAGAACTTGAGTGTGCATAACTATTCACCCCCCCAAAGTCAATACTTTGTAGAGCCACCTTTTGCAGCAATTACAGCTGCAAGTCTCTTGGGGTATGTCTCTATAAGTTTGGCACATCTAGCCACTGGGATTTCTGCCCATTTATCAAGGCAAAACTGCTCCAGCTCCTTCAAGTTGGATGGGTTCCTATGGTGTACAGCAATCTTTAAGTCATACCACATATTCTCAATTGGATTGAGGTCTGGGCTTTGACTAGGCCATTCCAAGACATTTAAATGTATCCCCTTAAACCACTTGAGTGTTGCTTTAGCAGTATGCTTAGGGTCATTGTCCTGCTGGAAGGTGAACCTCCGTCCCCCAGTCTCAAATCTCTGGAAGACTGAAACAGGTTTCCCTCAAGAATTTCCCCCTGTATTTAGCGCCATCCATCATTCCTTCAATTCTGACCAGTTTCCCAGTCCCTGCTGATGAAAAACATCCTCACAGCATGATACTGCCACCACCATGCTTCACTGTGGGGATGGTGTTCTCGGGGTGATGAGAGGTGTTGGGTTTGCGCCAGACATAGCGTTTTCCTTGATGGCCAAAAAGCTCAATTTTAGTCTCATCTGACCAGAGTACCTTCTTCCATATGTTTGGGGAGTCTCCCACATGGCTTTTGGCGAACACCAAACGTGTTTGCTTATTTATTTCTTTAAGCAATGGCTTTTTTCTGGCCACTCTTCCGTAAAGCCCAGCTCTGTGGAGTGTACGGCTTAAAGTGGTCCTATGGACATACTCCAATCTCCACTGTGGAGCTTTGCAGCTCCTTCAGGGTTATCTTTGGTCTCTTTGTTGCCTCTCTGATTAATGCCCTCCTTGCCTGGTCTGTGAGTGTTGGTGGGCGGCCCTCTCTTGGCAGGTTTGTTGTGGTGCCATATTCTTTCCATTTTTTAATCATGGATTTAATGGTGCTCCATGGGATGTTCATATACATTTACATTTTAGTCATTTAGCAGACGCTCTTATCCAGAGCGACTTACAGTTAGTGAATACATTTTTTTTTTTTTTATACTGGCCCCATGGGAATCGAACCCACAACCCTGGCGTTGCAAACGCCATGCTCTATCAACTGAGCTACATCCCTGCCGGCCATTCCTCCCCTACCCTGGACGACGCTGGGCCAATTGTGCGCCGCCCATGAGTCTCCCGGTCGCGGCCGGCTGCGACAGAGCCTGGATTCGAACCAGGATCTCTAGTGGCACAGTTAGCACTGCGATGCAGTGCCTTAGACCACTGCGCCACTCAGGAGCTCAAAGTTTGTTCAAAGTTTCAGATATTTTTATAACCCAACCCTGATCTGTACTTCTCCACAATCTTGTCCCTGACCTGTTTGGAGAGCTTCTTGGCCTTCATGGTGTTGCTTGCTTGGTGGTGCCCCTTGCTTAGTAGTGTTGCAGACTCTGGGGCCTTTCAGAACAGGTGTATATATACTGAGATCATGTGACAGATCATGTGACACTTAGATTGCACACAGGTGGACTTTATTTAACTAATTATGTGACTTCTGAAGGTAATTTGGTTGCACCAGATCTTATTTAGGGGCTTCATAGCAAAGGGGGTGAATAAATATGCACACACCACTTTTCCGTTATTTATTTTTTAGAATTTTTTGAAACAAGTAATTTTTTTCATTTCACTTCACCAATTTGGACTATTTTGTGTATGTCCATTACATGAAATCCAAATAAAAATCAATTTAAATTACAGGTTGTAATGCAACAAAATAGGAAAAACGCCAAGGGGGATGAATACTTTAGCAAGACACTGTAGGTAGGAGCAAGTCCATGTAATGTTTGTAGGTTAGCAGTAAAACCTTGAAATCAGCCCTAGCCTTAACAGGAAGCCAGTGTAGAGAGGCTCTGGAGGAATATGATCACATGTTTTGGTTCTAGTCCAGATTCTACCAGCCATGTTTAGCACTAACTGAAGTTTATTTAGTGCTTTATCCAGGAAGCCGGAGAGTAGAGCATTGCAGTAGTCTAATCTAGAAGAGACAAAAGCATGGATGAGCTTTTCTGCATCATTTTTGTACAAAAAGTGTCTGATTTTTGCGATGTTACGAAGATGGAAAAAAGCTGTCCTTGAAATATTCTTGATATGTTCGTCAAAAGAGAGATCAGGGTCCAGAGTAAGCCAAGGTCCTTCACAGTTTTATTTGAGACGACTGTACAACCACCAAGATGAATTGTCAGATCCTACAGCAGATCTCTTTGTTTCTTGGGACCTAGAACTAGCATCTCTGTTTTGTCTGAGTTTAAAAGTAACACATTTGCCCCAATCCACTTCCTTATGTCTGAAACACAGGCTTCCAGGGTAGGCAATTTTGGGGCTTCACCATGTTTCATTGAATGTACAGCTGTGTGTCGTCCGCATAGCAGTGAAAGTTAACATTGTGTTTCCGAATGACATCACCAAGAGGTAGAATATATAGTGAAAACAATAGTGGTCCTAAAACGGAACCTTGAGGAACGCCGAAACCTACCATTGATTTGTCAGAGGACAAACCATCCACAGAGACGAACTGATATCTTTCCGACAGATAAGATCTAAACCAGGCAAGAACTTCAAATCAAATCAAATCAAATTTTATTGGCCACATGCGCTCGAATACAACAGGTGCAGACATTACAGTGAAATGCTTACTTACAGCCCTTAACCAACAGTGCATTTATTTTTAACAAAAAAGTAAAATAAAAACAACAACAAAAAAAGTGTTGAGAAAAAAAGAGCAGAAGTAAAATAAAATAACAGTAGGGAGGCTATATATACAGGGGGGTACCGGGGCAGAGTCAATGTGCTAGTTGAGGTAGTTGAAGTAATACAGTGGGGGAAAAAAGTATTTAGTCAGCCACCAATTGTGCAAGTTCTCCCACTTAAAAAGATGAGAGAGGCCTGTAATTTTCATCATAGGTACACGTCAACTATGACAGACAAAATGAGATTTTTTCTCCAGAAAATCACATTGTAGGATTTTTATGAATTTATTTGCAAATTATGGTGGAAAATAAGTATTTGGTCAATAACAAAAGTTTCTCAATACTTTGTTATATACCCTTTGTTGGTAATGACACAGGACAAATGTTTTCTGTAAGTCTTCACAAGGTTTTCACACACTGTTGCTGGTATTTTGGCCCATTCCTCCATGCAGATCTCCTCTAGAGCAGTGATGTTTTGGGGCTGTCGCTGGGCAACACAGACTTTCAACTCCTCCAAAGATTTTCTATGGGGTTGAGATCTGGAGACTGGCTAGGCCACCCAGGACCTTGAAATGCTTCTTACGGCCACTCTCGTTGCCCGGGCGGTGGTTTGGGATCATTGTCATGCTGAAAGACCCAGCCATGTTTCATCTTCAATGCCCTTGCTGATGGAAGGAGGTTTTCACTCAAAATCTCACGATACATGGCCCCATTAATTCTTTCCTTTAACGGATCAGTCGTCCTGGTCCCTTTGCAGAAAAACAGCCCCAAAGCATGATGTTTCCACCCCCATGCTTCACAGTAGGTATGGTGTTCTTTGGATGCAACTCAGCATTCTTTGTCCTCCAAACACGACGAGTTAAGTTTTTACCAAAAAGTTCTATTTTGGTTTCATCTGACCATATGACATTCTCCCAATCCTCTTCTGGATCATCCAAATGCACTCTAGCAAACTTCAGACGGGCCTGGACATGTACTGGCTTAAGCAGGGGGGACACGTCTGGCACTGCAGGATTTGAGTCCCTGGCGGCGTAGTGTGTTACTGATGGTAGGCTTAGTTACTTTGGTCCCAGCTCTCTGCAGGTCATTCACTAGGTCCCCCTGTGTGGTTCTGGGATTTTTGCTCACCGTTCTTGTGATCATTTTGACCCCACGGGGTGAGATCTTGCGTGGAGCCCCAGATCGAGGGAGATTATCAGTGGTCTTGTATGTCTTCCATTTCCTAATAATTGCTCCCACAGTTGATTTCTTCAAACCAAGCTGCTTACCTATTGCAGATTCAGTCTTCCCAGCCTGGTGCAGGTCTACAATTTTGTTTCTGGTGTCCTTTGACAGCTCTTTGGTCTTGGCCATAGTGGAGTTTGGAGTGTGACTGTTTGAGGTTGTGGACAGGTGTCTTTTATACTGATAACAAGTTCAAACAGGTGCCATTAATACAGGTAATGAGTGGAGGACAGAGGAGCCTCTTAAAGAAGAAGTTACAGGTCTGTGAGAGCCAGAAATCTTGCTTGTTTGTAGGTGACCAAATACTTATTTTCCACCATAATTTCCACCATAATTTGCAAAATAAATTCATAAAAAATCCTACAATGTGATTTTCTGGAGAAAAAAAATCTCAATTTGTCTGTCATAGTTGACGTGTACCTATGATGAAAATTACAGGCCTCTCTCATCTTTTTAAGTGGGAGAACTTGCACAATTGGTGGCTGACTAAATACATTTTTTCCCCACTGTATGTACATGTGGGTAGAGTTAAAGTGACTATGCATAAATAATTAACAGAGTAGCAGCAGCGTAAAAGGATGGGGTGGGGGCTTGGCACTCTGGTACCGCTTGCCGTACGGTAGCAGAGAGAACAGTCTATGACTAGGGTGGCTGGAGTCTTTGACAATTTTGAGGGCCTTCCTCTGACACCGCCTGGTATAGAGGTCCTGGATGGCAGGAAGCTTGGCCCCAGTGATGTACTGGGCCGTACGCACTACCCTCTGTAGTGCCTTGCGGTCGGAGGCCAAGCAGTTGCCATACCAGGCGGTGATGCAACCAGTCAGGATGCTCTCGATGGTGCAGCTGTAGAATTCTTTGAGGATCTGAGGACCCATGCCAAATCGTTTCAGTCTCCTGAGGGGGAATAGGCTTTGTCGTGCCCTCTTCACGACTGTGTTGGTGTGTTTGGACCATGATAGTTCATTGGTGATGTGGACACCAAGGAACTTGAAGCTCTCAACCTGTTCCACTACAGCCCCGTCGATGAGAATGGGGCGTGCTCAGTCCTCTTTTTTTCCTGTAGTCCACAATCATCTCCTTTGTCTTGGTCACGTTGAGGGAGAGGTTGTTATCCTGGCACCACACGGCCAGGTCTCTGACCTCCTCCCTATAGGCTGTCTCATCGTTGTCGGTGATCAGGCCTACCACTTTTGTGTCGTCGGCAAACTTAATGATGGTGTTGGACTCTTGTCCGTGTAGACCAATTAGGGATTCTAATCTCTCCAAAAGAATGTGGTGATCGATGTTGTCAAAAGCAGCACTCAGGTCTAGGAGCACGAGGACAGATGCAGAGCCTTGGTCTGACGCCATTAAAAGGTAATTTACCACCTTCACGAGTGCAGTCTCAGTGCTATGATGGGGTCTAAAACCTCTCCTCTCCTCTCCTCTCCTCTCCTCTCCTCTCCCTCTCCTCTCCCTCTCCTCTCCTCTCCTCTCCTCTCCTCTCCTCTCCTCTCCTCTCCTCATTTGGGATGCAGGTGGAGTCCCTCAGCAATTACATTTTACATTTTAGTCATTTAGCAGACGCTCTTATCCAGAGTGACTTACTGTTAGTGAGTGCATACATTTTTCATACTGGCCCCCCCCGTGGGAATTACTGCTCCTCTCACAAATCCTCTCACACAGTCACAGCCTGGGCTCCCTAGATAATGCTGAATTCAGTTACTGCATCCCACAGTCGCAGCCTGGGCTCCCTAGATAATGCTGAATTCAGTTACTGTATTACACAGTCGCAGCCTGGCCTCCCTAGATAATGCTGAATTCAGTTACTGCATCACACAGTCGCAGCCTGGGCTCCCTAGATAATGCTGAATTCAGTTACTGCATCACACAGTCGCAGCCTGGCCTCCCTAGATAATGCTGCATTCAGTTACTGCATCACACAGTCGCAGCCTGGGCTCCCTAGATAATGCTGAATTCAGTTACTGCATCACACAGTCACAGCCTGGGCTCCCTAGATAATGCTGAATTCAGTTACTGCATCACACAGACGCAGCCTGGGCTCCCTAGATAATGCTGAATTCAGTTACTGCATCACACAGTCGCAGCCTGGCCTCCCTAGATAATGCTGAATTCAGTTACTGCATCACACAGTCGCAGCCTGGGCTCCCTAGATAATGCTGAATTCAGTTACTGCATCCCACAGTCGCAGCCTGGGCTCCCTAGATAATGCTGAATTCAGTTACTGCATCACACAGTCGCAGCCTGGGCTCCCTAGATAATGCTGAATTCAGTTACTGCATCACACAGTCGCAGCCTGGGCTCCCTAGATAATGCTGAATTCAGTTACTGCATCACACAGTCGCAGCCTGGCCTCCCTAGATAATGCTGAATTCAGTTACTGCATCACACAGTCGCAGCCTGGCCTCCCTAGATAATGCTGAATTCAGTTACTGCATCACACAGTCGCAGCCTGGCCTCCTAGATAATGCTGAATTCAGTTACTGCATCACACAGTCGCAGCCTGGCCTCCCTAGATAATGCTGAATTCAGTTACTGCATCACACAGTCGCAGGCTGGCCTCCCTAGATAATGCTGAATTCAGTTACTGCATCACACAGTCGCAGCCTGGGCTCCCTAGATAATGCTGAATTCAGTTACTGCATCACACAGCATTACAGACAAGCCTTTTTATGGTTATTTTCTGCCTCAGAAAGCATGCCGGCACAAACACACACACACACACACACACACACACACACACACACAGATACACACACACACAGATACACACACAGATCGGAATGCCGTGAGGACATGTTGAATAATAATTACTGTATAAATGAACATGCACAATGTAATCATGTATGTCAACGTGTGTAAAATATGTAAGTTGAAAACAAAAGCACTGTGTGTTATCCCTGTCAGTGAGCATGTTATCCTCTGTCAAGATATCCCATCTCGTTGTGACATATCAAGAAGCTGATTAAACAGCAGGATCAGGAGCTGAGGAGGATTTCTGTCTGTAATAAAGCCCTTTTGTGGGGAAAAAGTCAGTCTGATTGGCTGCGCCTGGCTCCCCAGTTGAGTGGAACTGATTTCCTTATATGAATTGTTTGCATGTTGTGTTTATATTTTTGTTCAGTATAGTTCCAAAGCCTTTTCTTTTGGTGAAAATTGCCAAATAATAATGTCTAGTTGAATGAACATATGAGACCAGTTGCGCAAACACATCCTTTTAAGTTGACCGAATTTTTGCCTAAGCTTTCTCAAGTTGGAGCTAAGTTTGGGCCAACTAAAAATGTTAAGTTCAGCTAACACTTTGACCGAAAAGTTGAGTAAACAAAAAAAGTCTGTGGAACCAGTTGCTGACCCAAGCCTCTGCATGCCGGTATGTAAGGTATCTTGTCCCCAGACCAGTCTACCTGCAGGTGTGTCTCCTGTAAATGCTGATCATCTCATAAAGAGCTACAGTGGGGAAAAGTATTTAGTCAGCCACCAATTGTGCAAGTTCTCCCACTTAAAAAGATGAGAGAGGCCTGTATTTTTCATCATAGGTACACGTCAACTATGACAGACAAAATGAGAAAAGAAAATCCAGAAAATCACATTGTAGGATTTTTAATGAATTTATTTGCAAATTATGGTGGAAAATAAGTATTTGGTCAATAACAAAAGTTTCTCAATACTTTGTTATATACCCTTTGTTGGCAATGACACAGGACAAACGTTTTCTGTAAGTCTTCACAAGGTTTTCACACACTGTTGCTGGTATTTTGGCCCATTCCTCCATGCAGATCTCCTCTAGAGCAGTGATGTTTTGGGGCTGTCGCTGGGCAACACAAACTTTCAACTCCCTCCAAAGATTTTCTATGGGGTTGAGATCTGGAGACTGGCTAGGCCACTCCAGGACCTTGAAATGCTTCTTACGAAGCCACTCCTTCGTTGCCCGGGCGGTGTGTTTGGGATCATTGTCATGCTGAAAGACCCAGCCACGTTTTATCTTCAATGCCCTTGCTGATGGAAGGAGGTTTTCACTCAAAATCTCACGATGCATGGCCCCATTCATTCTTTCCTTTACACGGATCAGTCGTCCTGGTCCCATTGCAGAAAAACAGCCCCAAATCATGATGTTTCCACCCCCATGCTTCACAGTAGGTATGGTGTTCTTTGGATGCAACTCAGCATTCTTTGTCCTCCAAACAGGACGAGTTGAGTTTTTACCAAAAGGTTATATTTTGGTTTCATCTGACCATATGACATTCTCCCAATCCTCTTCTGGATCATCCAAATGCACTCTAGCAAACTTCAGACGGGCCTGGACATGTACTGGCTTAAGCAGGGGGACACGTCTGGCACTGCAGGATTTGAGTCCCTGGCGGCGTAGTGTGTTACTGATGGTAGGCTTTGTTACTTTGGTCCCAGCTCTCTGCAGGTCATTCACTAGGTCCCCCGTGTGGTTCTGGGATTTTTGCTCACCGTTCTTGTGATCATTTTGACCCCACGGGGTGAGATCTTGCGTGGAGCCCCAGATCGAGGGAGATTATCAGTGGTCTTGTATGTCTTCCATTTCCTAATAATTGCTCCCACAGTTGATTTCTTCAAACCAAGCTGCATACCTATTGCAGATTCAGTCTTCCCAGCCTGGTGCAGGTCTACAATTTTGTTTCTGGTGTCCTTTGACAGCTCTTTGGTCTTGGCCATAGTGGAGTTTGGAGTGTGACTGTTTGAGGTTGTGGACAGGTGTCTTTTTATACTGATAACAAGTTCAAACAGGTGCCATTAATACAGGTAATGAGTGGAGGACAGAGGAGCCTCTTAAAGAAGAAGTTACAGGTCTGTGAGAGCCAGAAATCTTGCTTGTTTGTAGGTGACCAAATACTTATTTTCCACCATAATTTTCAAATAAATTCATTAAAAATCCTACAATGTGATTTTCTGGATTTTTTTTCTCTCAATTTGTCTGTCATAGTTGACGTGTACCTATGATGAAAATTACAGGCCTCTCTCATCAATTGGTGGCTGACTAAATACTTTTTTCCCCCACTGTACCTGTTATTGAAAACTCTCCTGCCTCAGATGAGGTGATGAAGTTTTAGCTGGGGTTTAGAGGTGGGGTTTAGAGGTGGGGTTTAGAGGTGGGGTTTAGAGGTGGGGTTTAGAGGTGGGGTTTAGAGGTGGGGTTTAGAGGTGGGGTTCCTTGCTCTGCTCTGTGTCTGACTACCTGTTCATAGGGCTCTGGTCAAAAGTAGTGCACCATGTAGGGAATAGGGTGCAATTTGGGACGTACCCCCTGTCTCTGCCCTGTGCCTGACTCCACCTCAGCCAGCCCCAGGCTGTCACCCACCTTCTCCCCTGTCAGGGCTCAGAGGACCGCAATATATCTCTATTTGCACATCATCTTCTGCACATCTATCACTCCAGTGTTAATACTAAATTGTAATTATTTTACACTATGGCCTATTTATTGCCTTACCTCCATAACTTACTACATTTGTACACACTGTATATATATTTTCTATTGTGTTATTGACTGTACGTTGTGTTTACCCCATATGTATCTCTGTGTTGTTGTTGTTTTTATCGCACTGCTTTGCTTTATAAATGAGAACTTGTTCTCAACTGGCCTACCTGGTTAAATAAAGGTTAAATAAAAAATAAAAAAAATGAAACAAATCAAATTACAATTGATTTAAAGTGCATTTCAACAAAAAAAAGTGCATTTAAGCCCCAATCCACTTTAGAGAAAAATATAGTAGAATGTGATTCAGACAGGCGGTGGAGCTCCTGTTCTATTTCCTCTCAGCTTGTGGCCCAAATGGCACCCTAATCCCTATATAGTGCACCACTCTGGTCTAAAGTAGTGAGTAGTGCACTATAAAGGGAATAGGGTGCCATTCTCTGGTCTAAAGTAGTGCACTATAAAGGGAATAGGGTGCCATTCTCTGGTCTAAAGTAGTGCACTATATAGGGAATAGGGTGCCATTCTCTGGTCTAAAGTAGTGCACTATATAGGGAATAGGGTGCCATTCTCTGGTCTAAAGTAGTGCACTATATAGGGAATAGGGTGCCATTCTCTGGTCTAAAGTACTGCACTATATAGGGAATAGGGTACCATTTGGGACGCAGCCCAAGACTCAATCATACAGTAGTTTCCTGGGTCCAGACAGGCAGAAACGTTAAAGTGGTTGAAGCAGAGAAATCCTGTCTGCAGCTCCTCTCAAAGGTCAGACAGGATTCTCTCCTGTCTGCAGCCTCTTCAAAGGTCAGACAGGATTCTCTCCTGTCTGCAGCCTCTCTCAAAGGTCAGACAGGATTCTCTCCTGTCTCCTCAGTTCACCCTGGAGCACAGTGTGCATACGAAGTAACACACGGCCACTAGGCTAGGCTACCTGAATTTATTCACTTTATCATATGTCAATATTATTTCATGGTTGGACTTCAGAGAGAGAGAGATTCTTGTTCATTTGTATGCAGATTGATAGTGTTAGTTTCAACAGCACAGTATTTGATACATTTACATTATTTAGCAGACGCTCTTATCCAGAGCGACTTACAAATTACATTCACAAGGAGCATTTATTTGCAAATGACTTCAGAAGAATAGGGTTGAGACACTGAATATGGTGACAGAATACTCATCATTATTAAATCAAGCATAGCCTTCAGATCCATTTGTCTATTCATAAGATGTTCATCTGGGCTTGATCAAATTGATGGTTACACTGAGTGGACAAAACATTAGGAACACCTTCCTACTATTGAGTTACATCCCCTTCTGCCTTCAGAACAGCCTCCATTAACTGGGACATGGACTACAAGGTGTCCAAAGCGTTCCACAGGGATGCTGGCCCATGTTGACTCCAATGCTTCCCACAGGGATGCTGGCCCATGTTGACTCCAATGCTTCCCACAGGGATGCTGGCCCATGTTGACTCCAATGCTTCCCACAGTTGTGTCAAGTTGGTTGGATGTCCTTTGGGTGGTGGACCATTCTTGATACACATGGGAAACTGTTGAGCATGAAAAACCCAGAAGCATTGCAGTTCTTGACACACTCAAACCGGTGCGCCTGGCACCTACTACCATACCCCTTTCAAAGTCACTTAAATATTGTGTCTTGCCCATTCACCCTCTGAATGGCACACATACACAATCCATGTATCAAGGCTTAAAAATCATTATTTAATCTGTCTCCTCCCCTTCATCTACACTGATTGAAGTGGATTTAACAGGTGACATCAATAATGGATCATAGCTTTCACCTGGATTCACCTGGCCAGTCTACTATATCATGCAAAGAGCATGTGTTCCTAATATTCTGTCCACTCAGTGTTTATCTAGGTACACTCCAGAGAGATGGTGTTCCAAAAAAGGTCCAGTTGCCAGGACCACAAATACAAATTCCGTCTAGACACCGTTGCCCTAGAGCACACAAAAAACTATACATACCTCGGCCTAAACATCAGCGCCACAGGTAACTTCCACAAAGCTGTGAACGATCTGAGAGACAAGGCAAGAAGGGCCTTCTATGCCATCAAAAGGAACATAACATTTTACATACCAATTAGGATCTGGCTAAAAATACTTGAATCAGTTATAGAACCCATTGCCCTTTATGGTTGTGAGGTCTGGGGTCCGCTCACCAACCAAGAATTCACAAAATGGGACAAACACCAAATTGAGACTCTGCATGCAGAATTCTGCAAAAACATCCTCCGTGTACAACGTAAAACACCAAATAATGCATGCAGAGCAGAATTAGGCCAATACCCGCTAATTATCAAAATCCAGAAAAGAGCCGTTAAATTCTATATCCACTTAAAAGGAAGCGATTCCCAAACCTTCCATAACAAAGCCATCACCTACAGAGAGATGAACCTGGAGAAGAGTCCCCTAAGTAAGCTGGTCCTGGGGCTCTGTTCACAAACACAAACAGACCCCACAGAGCCCCAAGACAGCAACAAAATTAGACCCAACTAAATCATGAGAAAACAAAAAGAGAATTACTTGACACATTGGAAAGAACAAACAAAAAAACAGAGCAAACTAGAATGCTATTTGGCCCTAAACAGAGAGTACACAGTGGCAGAATACCTGACCACTGTGACTGACCCAAACTTAAGGAAAGCTTTGACTATGTACAGACTCAGTGAGCATAGCCTTGCTATTGAGAAAGGCCGCCGTAGGCAGACCTGGCTCTCAAGAGAAGACAGGCTATGTGCACACTGCCCACAAGATGAGGTGGAAACTGAGCTGCACTTCCTAACCTCCTGCCAAATGTATGACCATATTAGAGACACATATTTCCCTCAGATTACAGCGATCCACAAAGAATTCGAAAACAAACCCAATTTTGATAAACTCCCTTATCTACTGGGTGAAAAACCACAGTGTGCCATCACAGCTGCAAGATTTGTGACCTGTTGCCACAAGAAAAGGGCAACCAGTGAAGAACAAACACCATTGTAAATACAACCCATATTTATGTTGATTTATTTTCCCATTTGTACTTTAACTATTTGCACATTGCACATTGTTACAACACTGTATATAGACATAATATGACATTTGAAATGTCTTTATTCTTTTGAAACTTCTGAGTGTAATGTTTACTGGTAATATTTAATGTTTATTTCACTTTTGTTTACTATCTACTTCACTTGCTTTGTCAATGTTAACACACGTTTCCCATGCCAATAAAGCCCTTCAATTGAAATTGAATTGAATTGGTGGGGGTTAGGTTACACACAGAGAGCACTCTCCAGGATAATAGATCCACACAGACACAGATATGCTAGGGCTTGTGCTGACGCCACAAAGAAATGTTGCTGTATCCTAAACCATACACTTCCATATAGTAAATAAACATTCGTGCATTTTTGTGTAGTATTATTTATCGTCAGAATAATTTTTGTTAGAGAATACTACGGATCTAGCTACATTACCGAATAACTATGGGCCAGCAGCCACCGCTAAGCGCGCAGTCAGAGTAACGGGACTAGCGTTCCGGCTGCCGCGACGCTCTGCTTCAATTTCCCCGAAGATGGCGGCGAGCGGACGTGTTCAGCCACTCTCACTGTTGATGTCCGTGTCATTCTGTCTGTGTACCGTTCAAGGATTGAAAGCATCTAGCAACAACGGCAATGGAAACGGACTCGGTAATCAGCCAGCAAACCCTCCGGCTCCCGTTAATATTACCGGAGAGCCCGGTCCAGTCAATAACGTCCCAGTTGCTGCTGCTGCCATGACGCAGCCTCGGAGGGCTACCGGGTGGAAGCTGGCGGAAGAGCAGGCCTGCCGGGACGACTTGACCCGGCTTTGTCCCAAACACACCTGGAGCAACAATTTAGCGGTGTTGGAGTGCTTACAGGACAGAAAGCAGGTAAAACGGGGTCTGGGGGGTGGCGACGTGTTTTGTTCCTGGGTGTGCCTGCCTGCAGTCATGGAAGAATGGGAATACAGGATTGTTTGTTTGTGTGTCTATTGCCTGTCCGATGTCAATGCGACAACAGTCAGGTAGGTAGGCACATCTGGAGAGCGTGTGTGTTCATTCCACATCGCCGGTGATGCTTTTCTTCTCCTCCTAGTGAACATGGCTCCAGATTCTCCAGAATGACAGCTAGCTAGTTAGTGCATTTTGTGCTTAACTTAGACAGTTTTTTCCAATGTAAAGCAAAGAGTACCGTTTTTCAGCGACAAATGATTGAACAAGTTGTGTACACCACCGCTGTAGAAGCCTGATGTATGCTCCGTGATGTCCACTGGATATCATCAGAGACTGTTCCAGAAGGAAACCATCAATGGAGTGGAGGTTTATTTATAGTACTTAGTCAATGAATGGCATTGTATTACTCAAACTAGTCTCAAATACCGACAAACACATCAACAATGCAGTAGTCTGGCTAAAAAGGTAATGAATGAAGTAGGACAGTCTTAGAAGTCTCGTTACAAAGCATATTGGCTATTCCACTGTTACGGAATTAACGCTGAAACTCAGATTTTTCACTTTAAAATGTATGCCAAACGAAAACATTTTTTAAATTTGTTTAAAATAAAAGGTTTAACACACCATATCTCTATGCACAAGGACAGTACTTTACACTAAAACACATTTCGCCTACTTGAAGAACAGTGAAGATGGCCTTGTTAGTAGTTTCTGAATGGCAAAGACAGACTCAAGAAAGGAGCACATCAAAGCGCCCCCAATGCAAATCTCCCTTGGCTTCAGTCATGGCCGCTGGCATTTCTTTAATGACGAAAGGCAAAATACGTAGGAAGTGCAGTTCTCTTTTTAACAATTTACACAGGAAATTTGACAAACACATTGACTTGAAGAACAGTGTAACAGAATTATGGTTTGTGCTGTCATTCTGTAGTCAGTACAGCGAGGTAAGCTCAGGCTACAGGGCTTTCCCCAGGAGACAGATCCCAGAACTAATATCCCTACGGGTGTAGGCTACAGGGCTTTCCCCAGGAGACAGATCCCAGAACTAATATCCCTACGGGTGTAGGCTACAGGGCTTTCCCCAGGAGACAGATCCCAGAACTAATATCCCTACGGGTGTAGGCTACAGGGCTTTCCCCAGGAGACAGTTCCCAGAACTAATATCCCTACGGGTGTAGGCTACAGGGCTTTCCCAGGAGACAGATCCCAGAACTAATATCCCTACGGGTGTAGGCTACAGGGCTTTCCCCAGGAGACAGATCCCAGAACTAATATCCCTACGGGTGTAGGCTACATGGCTTTCCCAGGAGACAGATCCCAGAACTAATATCCATACGGGTGTAGGCTACAGGGCTTCCCCCAGGAGACAGATCCCAAAACGAATATCCCTACGGGTGTAGGCTACAGGGCTTTCCCCAGGAGACAGATCCCAGAACTAATATCCCTACGGGTGTAGGCTACAGGGCTTTCCCCAGGAGACAGATCCCAGAACTAATATCCCTACGGTGTAGGTTACAGGGCTTTCCCCAGGAGACAGATCCCAGAACTAATATCCCTACGGGTGTAGGCTACAGGGCTTTCCCAGGAGACAGATCCCAGAACTAATATCCCTACGGTGTAGGCTACAGGGCTTTCCCAGGAGACAGATCCCAGAACTAATATCCCTACGGGTGTAGGCTACAGGGCTTTCCCAGGAGACAGATCCCAGAACTAATATCCCTACGGGTGTAGGCTATAGGGCTTTCCCCAGGAGACAGATCCCAGAACTAATATCCCTACGGGTGTAGGCTATAGGGCTTTCCCAGGAGACAGATCCCAGAACTAATATCCCTACGGGTGTAGGCTACAGGGCTTTCCCCAGGAGACAGATCCCAGAACTAATATCCCTACGGGTGTAGGCTACAGGGCTTTCCCCAGGAGACCGATCCCAGAACTAATATCCATACGGGTGTAGGCTACAGGGCTTTCCCCAGGAGACAGATCCCAAAACTAATATCCCTACGGGTGTAGGCTACAGGGCTTTCCCCAGGAGACAGATCCCAGAACTAATATCCCTACGGGTGTAGGCTATAGGGTTTCCCAGGAGACAGATCCCAGAACTAATATCCCTACGGGTGTAGGCTACAGGGCTTTCACCAGGAGACCGATCCCAGAACTAATATCCCTACGGTGTAGGTTACAGGGCTTTCCCCAGGAGACAGATCCCAGAACTAATATCCATACGGGTGTAGGCTACATGTGGACATTGCTCAGCTTCAGTGTAGATATACCAACTAAAAATCAACAATGTGTTACAAAGACAAAACACTTTGTGCTGTAAATATCATACTGATGTTCTACTAACGAAGTATGCCAACACTTTACCCAACACTTTACCCAACACTTTACCCAACACTTTACCCAACACTTTACCCAACACTTTACCCAACACTTTACCCAACACTTTACCCAACACTTTACCCAACACTTTACCCAACACTTTACCCAACACTTTACCCAACACTTTACCCAACACATCAACAGTGTGTAGAGTAAAACCTCAGCTGTCTAACCAGAACTACAATGGCGTTTCTATTACTAGGGTTTGCCCAAAGGATTTGTCTAACACACTGACATGCACAGCTCTCTGGCTGAGGTTCTGTCTAACACACTGACATGCACAGCTCTCTGGCTGAGGTTCTGTCTAACACACTGACATGCACAGCTCTCTGGCTGAGGTTCTGTCTAACACACTGACATGCACAGCTCTCTGGGTGAGGTTCAAGGCTGAGGTTCTGATCTGTCTAACACACTGACATGCACAGCTCTCTGGCTGAGGTTCTGTCTAACACACTGACATGCACAGCTCTCTGGCTGAGGTTCTGTCTTCAAGTCTCCAGTAGGTGATGAAGTCCCTTCCATCTATGTAATGTATTGCAGGTTATGGACAGGTTCAGTCAGGTGGCAGGAGGGGTGGAGTGACCGTTTGCCCCATGGGTCCAGCAGGCTGACGTGAGACCCAGGAGAATGGCCCCCTTCTCATACTGAGTAGCCTATAGAGACATATGAGAAGAATGCCATTGCTGAACTTATGTACATATTCTAAACAGTGTTTTGATAACTTTCAAGTGTAACAGTTTATATGTAGAATAAAACATCCTTCACATAGGGCGGCGCACAATTGGCCCAGCGTCGTCCGGGTTTGGCCGGTGTAGGCCGTCATTGGAAATAAGAATTTGTTCTTAACTGACTTGCCTAGTTAAATAAAGGTAAAATAAAAAATGATACTGTGTACACACACACCGAGCACTGATTTACATTATCAATAGTTAGCCTGGTGGAACACATCTGACCGCAACCAACCAATCTGAGCGCTGCATTCACCATTCTATTTCACTTCAGATATCATCAAATGTGAAATGAAATAGAATGTTGATCAGGCTGGTTCCTCCAGGCTAGGTTATATCCTGGACATTATATGGTAACACAGTGATCAGGCTGGTTCTACCAGGCTAGGTTATATCCTGGACATTATATGGTAACACAGTGATCAGGCTGGTTCCACCAGGCTAGGTTATATCCTGGACATTATATGGTAACACAGTGATCAGGCTGGTTCCACCAGGCTAGGTTATACCCTGGACATTATATGGTAACTCAGTGATCAGGCTGGTTCTACCAGGCTAGGTTATATCCTGGACATTATATGGTAACACAGTGATCAGGCTGGTTCCACCAGGCTAGGTTATATCCTGGACATTATATGGTGAACACAGTGATCAGGCTGGTTCCACCAGGCTAGGTTATATCCTGGACATTATATGGTAACACAGTGATCAGGCTGGTTCCACCAGGCTAGGTTATATCCTGGACATTATATGGTAACACAGTGATCAGGCTGGTTCCTCCAGGCTAGGTTATATCCTGGACATTATATGGGAACACAGTGATCAGGCTGGTTCCACCAGGCTAGGTTATATCCTGGACATTATATGGTGAACACAGTGATCAGGCTGGTTCCACCAGGCTAGGTTATATCCTGGACATTATATGGTGAACACAGTGATCAGGCTGGTTCCCCCAGGCTAGGTTATATCCTGGACATTATATGGGAACACAGTGATCAGGCTGGTTCCACCAGGCTAGGTTATGTCCTGGACATTATATGGTGAACACAGTGATCAGGCTGGTTCCACCAGGCTAGGTTATGTCCTGGACATTATATGGTAACACAGTGATCAGGCTGGTTCCACCAGGGTAGGTTATATCCTGGACATTATATGGTAACACAGTGATCAGGCTGGTTCCACCAGGCTAGGTTATATCCCTGGACATTATATGGTAACACAGTGATCAGGCTGGTTCCCCAGGCTAGGTTATATCCTGGACATTATATGGTAACACAGCGATCAGGCTGGTTCCCCCAGGCTAGGTTATATCCTGGACATTATATGGTGAACACAGCGATCAGGCTGGTTCCCCCAGGCTAGGTTATATCCTGGACATTATATGGTGAGCACAGTGATCAGGCTGGTTCCTTTTTTACTTTTTCGTGATATCCAATTGGTACAGTCTTGTCCCATCGCTGCAACTCCCGTACGGACTCGTGAGTGGTGTCCTCCGAAACACGACCCTGCCGAGCCGCACTGCTTCTTGACACACTGCTCGCTTAACTCGGAAGCCAGCCGCACCAATGTGTTGGAGGAAACACCGTACAACTGGCGACCGAGGTCAGCTTGCAGGCGCCCAGCCAGCCACAAGGAGGCGCTAGAGCGCGATGGGCCAAACTCCTAACCCGGACGACGCACCTCCCCTAACCCGGACGACGCTGGGCCAATTGTGCGCCGCCTCATGGGTGTCACGGCCGGCTGTGACACAGCCTGGGGTCGAACCCGGGGCTGTAGTGACGCCTCAAGCACTGCGCTGCAGTACCTCAGACTGCTGCGCCACTCGGGAGTCCCTTACCTGTTGTTGTTGATGAAGCCGTCTGTTTCATCAGGGCTGTAAATCGGGTCACTATCAGCGGCCAAGTCAGTTTACGGGGGTATAGGATAGTCGAGGTAATTTGTAATTGTAGGTAGGGGTAAAGTGACTATGCATAGATAATAAACAGCAAGTAGCAGCAGTGTAAAAACAAAAGGGGGGGTCAATGTAAATAGTCCGGGTGGCCATTTGATTAATTGTTCAGGAGTCTTATAGTTTGGGGGTAGAAGCTGTTGAGGAGCCTTTTGGACCTAGACTTGGCGCTCCAGTACCGCTTGCCGTGCGGTAGCAGAGAGAACAGTCTATGACTTGGTGACTGCCGTCTTTGACAATTTTGAGGGCCTTCCTCTGACACCGCCTGGTATAGAGGTCCTGGATGGCAGGAAGCTTGGCCCCAGTGATGTACTGGGCCGTACGCACTACCCTCTGTAGCGACTTATGGTCAGATGCCGACCAGTTGCCAACCCAGGCGGTGACGCTACCAGTCAGGATGCTCTCGATGGTGCAGCTGTAGAACTTTCTGAGGATCTGGTGACCCATGCCAAATCAAGTCTCCTGAGGGGGAAAAGCTGTTGTCGTGCCCTCTTCACAACTTTCTTGGTGTGTTTGGACCATGATAGCTTGTTGGTGATGTGGACAACAAGGAACTTGAAACTCTCAACCTGCTCCACTACAGCCCTGTCGATGTTAATGGGGGCCTGTTCGGCCCTCCTTTTCCTGTAGTCCACGCAGTCGTAGGGGTACAATGAACGGGGAAGGACGCCCCGGAGGATCAGCGTGGCGGATGTGTTGTTGCCTGCACTTACCACCTTGGGGGACGGCCCGTCAGGAAGGTCAGGAAGTCCAGGACCCAGTTGCAGAGGGAGGTGTTTAGTCCCAGGGTCCTGAGCTTAGTGATGAGCTTTGTGGGCACTATGGTGTTGGAAATGACAAGTCAGGGATGCCGTCCAACTATTGTGATCTCTGGAGGAGGAGAGCAGGCTAAGTGGTCTTGCCAGCCGCTGCTATATTCAGGTCTCCTCCACTACTAGCTCCAGAGGCTAGGCTACACAGGATTCATGATGTCATGTTCCAGAAGAAACACTGTTGATCTAAGTGAGTCACTGGAACACATCATATCTGGGGCCCTATATAGTGTTCTTTCCTATTGCAGGCTGTACGGTTCAGAGCCAAATGGCATCCTGGTATTCCCTATATAGTGCACTATATAGGGTGCCATTTGGGATGCACATATCCAGCCTTCCTTCCCCTGTCGTCATGGGGGTTGTACCGTGTTAGTCTTAGGATCGGTTCTGAGCAGGGCCCTGACTGGCTCAGATCGTCCATCTTCATTTCCTGTCTGTTTCTGAGTTAGAGAGACTCAGGGCTGCTGGTGACTCATGTCATGAACTGGCTCCCTGGGTAATAGTAGGTAGCAATGACACAGATGCAGACTTTTAATGAGGAGATGAGGGATGTGAGGGAAGAGAGAGGGAAGCAATCTGAAGAGTCTTGAATGGCTCGGTGTTGGAAAGAAGAGACTGAGCAGCATGGGGACATTTGGAGCATCTGAGGAGAGGAGGCTGAGGGAGGGAGGGAGGAGGTAGAGGAGGCTGGGAGTGGGGGAAGGAGGGAGAGGAGGAAGGGGAGGGAGGAGAGGAGGATGATGATCTCTGGATGTAGTGATCATGAGGATGAGGGACTGGATGTAATGATGATGAGGATGAAGGATGTAGGGAGGATGAGGATGATGAATTCTGGATGTAAGGATGATGATGATTATGATATGTTGTGAGGAGGAAGTGAAAAGATAGTCTGACTAGTACCAGTCTTAGTGGGGGAATGGATGAAGAGGAGGAGAGGAGGAGGGAGGAAGGAGGGGTAATCTGAGGATACAAAGTGGTGCTGGTCTGAATATCACCTCCCCCTCCTCCTTCTCACCCCAAAATATTATCTCTACCCTCTGGCATGTCTGTTGCCACCGTAACTGTCACACCCAACGTGTCTGTCACCCTGATCCTGTCACACCCAACATGTCTGTCACACCCAACATCTCTGTCACCCATGGTCTGTCACACCCAACATCTCTGTCACCCTGGCCCTGTCACACCCAACATGTCTGTCACCCTGGCCCTGTCACACCCAACATCTCTGTCACCCTGGCCCTGTCACACCCAACATGTCTGTCACCCTGGCCCTGTCACCCAACATGTCTGTCACCCTGGCCCTGTCACACCCAACATCTCTGTCACCCTGGCCCTGTCACACCCAACATGTCTGTCACCCTGGCCCTGTCACACCCAACATGTCTGTCACACCCAACATGTCTGTCACCCTGGCCCTGTCACACCCAGCATCTCTGTCACCCCTGGCCCTGTCACACCCAGCATCTCTGTCACCCTGGCCCTGTCACACCAACATCTCTGTCACCCTGGCCCTGTCACACCAACATCTCTGTCACCCTGGCCCTGTCACACCAACATCTCTGTCACCCTGGCCCTGTCACACCCAACATCTCTGTCACCCTGGCCCTGTCACACCCAACATCTCTGTCACCCTGGCCCTGTCACACCAACATCTCTGTCACCCTGGCCCTGTCACACCCAACATGTCTGTCACCCCTGGCCCTGTCACACCCAACATGTCTGTCACCCCTGGCCCCTGTCACACCCAACATCTCTGTCACCCTGGCCCTGTCACACCCAACATGTCTGTCACCCTGGCCCTGTCACACCCAACATGTCTGTCACCTGGCCCTGTCACACCCAACATCTCTGTCACCCTGGCCCTGTCACACCAACATCTCTGTCACCCTGGCCCTGTCACACCCAACATGTCTGTCACCCTGGCCCTGTCACACCAACATGTCTGTCACCCTGGCCCTGTCACACACAACATCTCTGTCACCCTGGCCCTGTCACACCCAACATGTCTGTCACCCTGGCCCTGTCACACCAACATGTCTGTCACCCTGGCCCTGTCACACCCAACATGTCTGTCACCTGACCCTGTCACACCCAACATGTCAGTCACCCTGGCCCTGTCACACCCAACATGTCAGTCACCCTGGCCCTGTCACACCCAACATGTCTGTCACCCTGGCCCTGTCACACCCAACATCTCTGTCACCCTGGCCCTGTCACACCCAACATGTCAGTCACCCTGGCCCTGTCACACCCAACATCTCTGTCACCCTGGCCCTGTCACACCCAACATGTCTGTCACCCTGGCCCTGTCACACCCAACATCTCTGTCACCCTGGCCCTGTCACACCCAACATGTCAGTCACCCTGGCCCTGTCACACCCAACATCTCTGTCACCCTGGCCCTGTCACACACGACATGTCTGTCACCCTGGCCCTGTCACACCCAACATGTCTGTCACCCTGGCCCTGTCACACACGACATGTCAGTCACCCTGGCCCTGTCACACCAACATGTCTGTCACCCTGGCCCTGTCACACCCAACATGTCTGTCACCCTGGCCCTGTCACACCAAACTGCTCTGTCACCCCTGGCCCTGTCACACCAACATGTCAGTCACCCTGGCCCTGTCACACCCAACATCTCTGTCACCCTGGCCCTGTCACACCAACATGTCAGTCACCCTGGCCCTGTCACACCAACATCTCTGTCACCCTGGCCCTGTCACACCCAACATCTCTGTCACCCTGGCCCTGTCACACCCAACATCTCTGTCACCCCTGGCCCTGTCACACCAACATGTCAGTCACCCTGGCCCTGTCACACCCAACATCTCTGTCACCCTGGCCCTGTCACACCAACATGTCAGTCACCCTGGCCCTGTCACACCAACATCTCTGTCACCCTGGCCCTGTCACACCCAACATCTCTGTCACCCTGGCCCTGTCACACACGACATGTTAGTCACCCCGGGGTTCTGGGGCTGGAGCAAGGGGCTGATGCAGGGCCCTCTCCATTGGCAGGCAATGTGTTGTAGTAGTTAGACTTGTGGTATTACAAAGCTCAAAGGGCCTCTCTCTCTTCAGCCTAATACTGCTGTTGTAGTTATAGTGACTGGTGTTGTGGTGCTTCTCAAAGGGTCTCTCTCTCTCTCTCACACACACACACACACACACACACACACACACACACACACACACACACCCTGGTGTTGAGTAACATAGATGTCAGGTCTGTAATAGTAGTGACTGGTGTTGTGGTGCTTCCCAAAGCCTCCGTTTCCCTGCTGGTGCTGTAGATCTCCTCTGGATCAGGATGATGAACTCTGGATGTAGAGATCAGGATGATGATTAACTCTGGATGTAATGATGATGAGGATGAACTCTGGATGTAATGATCATGATGATTATGACATAATATGTTGTGAGGAGGAAGTGAAAAGTTCCCTTATTTTCCCATCTTCCTTCTATATCTCACTAGTATCCATTCCTATTGAAGCATCATTCCTTCCTATTTCGCAACAAAGCCTCCTTCACTCATGCTGCCAAACATGCCCTCGTAAAACTGACTATCCTACCGATCCTTGACTTCGGCGATGTCATTTACAAAATAGCCTCCAACACTCTACTCAGCAAATTGGATGTAGTCTATCACAGTGCCATCCGTTTTGTCTCCAAAGCCCCATACACTACCCACCACTGTGACCTGTACGCTCTTGTTGGCTGGTCCTCACTACATGTTCGTCGTCAAACCCACTGGCTCCAGGCCATTTATAAATCACTGCTAGGCAAATCCCCGCCTTATCTTAGCTCATTGGTCACCATAGCAGCACCCACCCGTAGTCTGCGCTCCAGCAGGTATATCTCACTGGTCATCCCCAAAGCCAACACCTCCTTTGGCCCCCATTCCTTCCAGTTCTCTGCTGCCAATGACTGGAACGAATTGCAAAAATCTCTGAAGCTGGAGACTCTTATCTCCCTCACTATCTTTAAGCATCAGTTGTCAGAGCACCTTACCGATCACTGCACCTGTACACAGCCCATCTGAAATTAGCCCACCCAACTACCTCATCCCCATATTGTTATTTATTTTGCTCTTTTGCACCCCAGTATCTCTATTTGCACATAATCTCTTGCACATCTATCATTCCAGTGTTAATACTATTGTAATTATTTTGCACTATGGCCTATTTATTGCCTTACCTTCATAACTTGCTACATTTGCACACACTGTATATATATTTTCTGTTGTATTTTTGACTTTGTTTTTACCCCATATGTAACTCTGTGTTGTTTTTATCGCAATGCTTTGCTTTATCTTGGCCAGGTCGCAGTTGTAAATGAGAACTTGTTCTCAACTGGCTTACCTGGTTAAATAAAGGTGAAATAAAAAAAAATTAAAAAAAGCATAATTCCTTCCTATTGAAGCATTCCTTCCCATTGAATCAACCATTCCTATCCAAGCGTCATTCCTATTGAATCATCCCTTTCTCTTCAACTGCAGGAGATATATATATATATATACATACTGAACAAAAATATAAACGCAACATGTAAAGTATTAGTCCCATGTTAATGAGCTGAAATAAAATATCCCAGAAATTGTCCGTATGTATAAAAAGCTGATTTCTCAAAAACATAATGCACATATTTGTTAACATCCCTGTTAGTGAGCATTTCTCCTTTGCCAAGATAATCCAGCCACCTGACAGGTGTGGCATATCAATAAGCTGATTGAACAGCATGATCATTACACAGGTGTACCTTGTGCTGGGGACAATAAAAGGCCACTCTAAAATGTGCAGTTTTGTCACACAACACAATGCCACAGATGTCTCATGTTTTGAGGGAGCGTGCAATTGGCATGCTGACTGCAGGATTGTCTACCAGAGCTGTTGCCACAGAATTGAATGTTCATTTCTCTACCATAAGCCGCCTCCAACGTCGTTTTAGAGAATTTGGCAGTTCGTCCAATCGGCCTCACAACCGCAGACCACCCGTAACCACGCCACTGCAGGACCTCCACATCCGGCTTCTTCACCTGCGGGATTGTCTGGGGGGGGGGGGTAAAGCCCTTTTGTTGGGGAAAAACTCATTCTGATTGGCTGGACCTGGCTCCCCAGTGGGTGGACCTGACTCCCAAGTTGTTCAGCGCACACCCAGACGTGTGTGTGTGTGTGTGTGTGTCCTGAACATCCACCTTGACCTTGTTTTCAGGCCCTGTTGCAGCTGTCAGCTCTTTCCTCTGTAGGACAGATACAAGCCCTGACTAATTATTCCTCTGTAGGACAGATACAAGCCCTGACTAATTATTCCTCTGTAGGACAGATACAAGCCCTGACTTAATTATTCCTCTGTAGGACAGATACAAGCCCTGGCTAATTATTCCTCTGTAGGACAGATACAAGCCCTGGCTAATTATTCCTCTGTAGGACAGATACAAGCCCTGACTAAGTATTCCTCTGTAGGACAGATACAAGCCCTGCCTAATTATTTATCTGTAGGACAGATACAAGCCCTGACTAAGTATTCCTCTGTAGGACAGATACAAGCCCTGCCTAATTATTTATCTGTAGGACAGATACAAGCCCTGACTAATGGAGTTCCACATGTATTTATAACCACCAGCTCAATAACACTAAGACGTCTTCAGTAAAAACCTCAGACGGCGGTAAAGTTGTAGAGTTAGAGTGTGTGTGTGTGTGTGTGTGTGTGTGTGTGCTCTCATCTTCATTAAAGACTGAGTGAAAAGCTTCTTGATCATGGAGTATGTCTAATACCTGTCTGTTTCTCTCTTTCCAGGAAACGGAGATTGCTGTCGACTGCAACCATGTAAGTATTCCCCTCTTCCTCTTTCATTCCTCTCTCCCTCTCTCTCCTTCCTCTCTCTCCTTCCTCGCTCCCCCCCTGTTCCCCTCGACGCTTTGAAGTCTGTCACAGCTCTGCCAAGTCACACGTACAGGATGAGCGGTGACAGCATCGTCACATAGCAGGAGAAAATCTCACCTTCACAGGTGACAGCATCGTCACATAGCAGGAGAAAATCTCACCTTCACAGGTGACAGCATCGTCACATAGCAGGAGAAAATCTCACTTTCACAGGTGACAGCATCGTCACATAGCAGGAGAAAATCTCACCTTCACAGGTGACAGCATCGTCACATAGCAGGAGAAAATCTTACCTTCACAGGTGACAGCATCGTCACATAGCAGGAGAAAATCTCACCTTCACAGGTGACAGCCGTAGTGATGGTGCCAGGTTTCCTCCAGACGTGACGCTTGGCATTCAGGCTAAAGAGTTCACTCTTGGTTTCATCAGACCAGAGAATCTTGTTTCTCATGGTCTGAGAGTCCTTTAGGTGCCTTTTGGCAAACTCCAAGCGGGCTGTCATGTGCCTTTTTACTGAGGAGTAGCTTCCGTCTGGTCACTCTACCATAAAGGCCTGATTGGTGGAGTGCTGTAGAGATGGTTGTCCTTCTGGAAGGTTCTCCCATCTCCACAGAGGAACTCTGGCGCTCTGTCAGAGTGACCATCGGGTTCTTGGTCACCTCCCTGACCAAGGCCCTTCTCCCCGATTGCTCGAGTTTCTCCGGGCGGCCAGCTCTAGGAAGTGTCTTGGTGGTTCCATTTAAGAATGATGGAATCCACTGTGTTCTTGGGGACCTTCAACGCTGCAGAAATGTTTTGGTACCCTTCCCCAGATCTGTGCAAAAAATTCTAAAACTGTTTTCACTTTGTCATTATGGGGTATTGTGTGTAGATTGATGAACATTTTTTTATTTAATCCATTTTAGAATAAGGCTGTAACGTAACAAAATGTAGAAAAAGGGAAGGGGTCTGAATACTTATCGAATGCACTGTAGTTATGCACATCCTTTAACAGTGTGTGGGTCTGCCATTTGAGATAAGGGGTTGATCTTCTCCCAGAGGGCTTGGTCACATGGATCAGCTCTCTGTCTGCCTGGATAATAGAAGGCTAGTGATTCAACTCCTCAAGCTGCTAACTCTCTCTCCCTATCAACCCCTCTCTTCTTCTCTCTCTCTCTCTGTCTGTGTTTCTCTCTGTCTGTCTTCCCACCACGGTACTCCACATTTGGTAATAATGAGGTGATTACAGTGTTAGTGGGGTTGAGACGGCATCTGTGCTCACTTCAGTTCTCAGCCTCGTGATGCCACTGATCTGGTGACAGGGCAGGCCGCTGCAGTAAGCTGAATTCACTGTCATGTTCGTGGATCCGTTCCTGGACAATCCTAGCCTTGTGGAATGAATGGGGTATTATCCTGTTGAAAATGGATACGCTGCTGCCATTACATTTACGTCATTTAGCAAACGCTCTTATCCAGAGCGACTTACAGTTAGTGAATACCTTTTTATTTTATTTTTATTTATTTTTATATATATTTATTTTTATACTGGCCCCCCGTGGGAATCAAACCCACAACCCTGGCGTTGCAAACGCCATGCTCTATCAACTGAGCTACATCCCTGCCGGCCATTCCCTCCCCTACCCTGGACGACGCTGGGCCAATTGTGCGCCGCCCATGAGTCTCCCGGTCGCGGCCGGCTGCGACAGAGCCTGGATTCGAACCAGGATCTCTAGTGGCACAGTTAGCACTGCGATGCAGCGCCTTAGACCACTGCGCCACTCAGGAGTGACGGGATGCACCTGATTTGGCAACGATGTTTAGATATCTTGTGGCATTCAAAGCGTTGCTCCACTTTTTATCAAGTGGCCCAATGTGTGCCATGAAAACACACCATCACACCAACGCCACCAGCCTGCAGTGTTGACAGGTGGCATGATGGATGCACGCCATTGTGGTTCCCTCCATACCCTAGTCCCCCATCAGCGTGAAACAGCAGGAACCGGGATTCATCAGAGCAGGCAATGTTTTTCCAATTTTCCAGTGTCCAGTGTTTTCATTACATAGCCCACTGCAACCGCAGTTTCTAGTTTTTTTGTGGAAAGGAGTGTAACTCTGTAAGGTTGTCGGCGACACCATTCGTGTCAAGGTACGACGAGTTGTGCTTTATTTTATGGGTCTTTGGGCACCAGTGTTGTACTGGACTGTCAGTCGACTAACTGCAGCCCGTCTGCTGCTCTGGAAAATTAGTGTCAGAATCCTTTGTCCTCTTTCATCAATGACCTGTTTTCTACCGCTGGCCTGCTGTTGGCTGGATGTCCTTTGGGTGGTGGACCGTTCTTGATACACACAGGAAACTGTTGAGCGTGAAAAACCCAGCAGCGTTGCAGTTCTTGACTCAAACCAGTGCGCCTGGCACCTACTACCATACCCTGTTCAACGACACTTAAACCTTTTGTCTTGCCCATTCACCCTCTGAACGGCACACATACACAATTCATGTCTCAATTGTCTCAAGGCTTTAAAAAAAAAAAAAAAAGGCTTAAAAATCCTTCTTTAACCTGTGTCCTCCCCTTCATTTACTCTGATTTTGAAGTGGATTTAACAAGTGACATCAATAAGGGATCATAGCTTTCACCTGGATTCACCTGGCCAGTCTTCTATACCATGGAAATAGCAGGTGTTCCTAATGTTTTGTACACTTAGTGGCTCTTATCTAATCTATATTGACACTGATGTAGAGACAGACAGTGTCAATATACAGTTGAAGTCAGAAGTTTACATAGTTAGGTGGAGTCATTAAAACTTGTTTTTCAACCACGCCACACATTTCTTGTTAACAAACTATAGTTTTGGCAAGTCGGTTAGGACATCTACTTTGTGCATGACACAAGTGATTTTTCCAACAATTGTTTACAGACAGATTATATCACTTATAATTCACTGTATCACAATTCCAGTCTTGTTCTTAATGGGTGCATGCTTATTAGTAACTGGAATAAGCAATTTCATAAATGTGTCAAGTGCAGCGTCTGGTTGCTCTTCATTACACACCAAAAATAAACACATTTCTTTACATTTTCAACATAGGAATCACTACAAAACGTATTGTATGACCTCTTATGCACTATATTAGGCCCAGCCTTTGGAACTTTGGTTTTCCTAGATATGGCTACTATATTGTGATCACTACATCCAATGGATTTGGATACTGCTTTAAAGCACATTTCTGCAGCGTTAGTAAAGATATGATCAATACATGTTGATGATTTCATTCCTGTGCTGTTTGTAGCTACCCTGGTAGGTTGACTGATAACCTGAACCAGGCACTGGTTATGGAATGGGCTTTAGGTGAGGCAGATGAACCTGTAGCCATATTACTTCAACAGTATTTAACAGGAGATCCTCTCTAAGCTTTACAGGAATGTGGTTCTGAATATAAACAGCAACACCTCCACCTTTCTGTATTTTCTGTAGATCTTATAACCATGTATTGCTACCACTGTATCATCAAAGGTATTATCTAAGGCACATGATTACTGCATCCAATAGCTGTAGGATCAGCAGAGGCATTCAGGGCAGTTAGAGGGACATACATTAGGTTACTTACATTGTGTTTTCCAACGCCCCTGGGATAATGTACATTTGCTGAAGCATTATGACAACTCAGCGCCACAATGGTAGGGATTAACTGAGCTGGGCTTGGGTCATTGATAAGTCATTGTCGCAACGCAGCCTTATAATGCTGCGAAAGGATCCAGGAAACCAAATGATTTGGGTGGATCCCATCCTCATAAAATGAGCTCTGTTTCCAGAAGGTATCACATTTTCAATAAATGTTACACCCACAGAGCTGCAATAGTCTCGTAGCCAGTTATAGAGGGCTAAAAGTCTGCTGAACTGTTCAATGCCACGATTTAGGGAGGGCAGAGGGCCAGATATTATGGGGCGTTTGGGGCAGAGGGCCAGATATTATGGGGCGTTTGTTGGTGTCAAGTAGTGACCCAATCAGTTCTTTAAAATCCATCTTCAGCTGTTCTGAGCTGCCCTTCATAATGTCATTGAATCCCACATGAACTATGAAAGACTGCATTTCCTGATGCAGGTTTAAAATGTTTGGGAGCAGTTTATTCAATATTGACACTCTTTCTACCATTGTTGCTCTTCAATATTGACACTTTCTACTACAGAGGCAACATAGACTAAAGCTCCTCCCAATACCACTGTAGAATGCCGCAGCCCGTCTGGTGTTCAACCTTCCCAAGTTCTCTCACGTCACCCGCTCCTCCGCACACTCCACTGGCTTCCAGTTGAAGCTCGCATCTGTTACAAGACCATGGTGCTTGCCTATGGAACTGTGAGGGGAACGGCACCTCCGTACCTTCAGGCTCTGATCAGTCCCTACACCCAAACGAGGGCATTGCATTCATCCACCTCTGGCCTGCTGGCTCCCCCTACCTCTGCTGAAGCATAGTTCCCGCTCAGCCCAGTCAAAACTGTTCGCTGCTCTGGCACCCCAATGGTGGAACAAGCTCCCTCACGACGCCAGGACAGCGGAGTCACTCAGCACCTTCCGGAGACATTTGAAACCCCACCTCTTTAAGGAATACCTGGGATAGGATAAAGTAATCCTTCTACCCCCCCACAAAAAAAAATAATAATTGTAAAGTGGTTATCCCACTGGCTATAGGGTGAATGCACCAATTTGTAAGTCGCTCTGGATAAGAGCGTCTGCTAAATGACGTAAATGTAAATGTAGACTAGAGCTCCTCCCAATACCGCTGTAGACTAGAGCTCCTCCCAACACCACTAAACCACAAACTCCTTAACAGGTGTTTTAGCTGCTTTAACAAGGGGAGGAACTAAGGAGTATAGAGGGATGAGAGACTATGGAGGATGAGGGACAGGAGACGTAGGGGGGATGAGGGGAAAGGAGACGTAGGAGGGAGGAGACGTAGGAGGGATGAGGGGAAAGGAGACGTAGGGAGGAAAGGAGACGTAGGAGGGATGAGGGGAAAGGAGACGTAGGAGGGAGGAGACGTGGAGGGATGAGGGGACAGGAGACGTAGGAGGGATGAGGGGAAAGGAGACGTAGGAGGGATGAGGGGACGTAGGAGGGATGAGGGGAAAGGAGACGTAGGAGGGAGGAGACGTAGGAGGGATGAGGGGAAAGGAGACGTAGGAGGGAGGAGGGGAAAGGAGACGTAGGGGGGATGAGGGGAAAGGAGACGTAGGAGGGATGAGGGGAAAAGGAGACGTAGGAGGGATGAGGGGAAAGGAGACGTAGGAGGGAGGAGGGGACGTAGGAGGGATGAGGGGACGTAGGAGGGATGAGGGGAAAGGAGACGTAGGAGGGAAAGGAGACGTGGAGGGAAAGGGAGATGTAGGAGGGATGAGGGGAAAGGAGATGTAGGAGGGATGAGGGGAAAGGAGATGTAGGAGGAAAGGAGACGTATGAGGTAGGAGGGATGAGGAGAAAGGAGACGTAGGAGGGATGAGGGGAAAGGAGACGTAGGAGGAAAGGAGACGTATGAGGTAGGAGGGATGAGGGGAAAGGAGACGTAGGAGGGATGAGGGGAAAGGAGACGTAGGAGGGAGGAGGGGAAAGGAGACGTAGGAGGGATGAGGGGAAAGGAGACGTAGGAGGAAAGGAGACGTATGAGGTAGGAGGGATGAGGAGAAAGGAGACGTAGGAGGGATGAGGGGAAAGGAGATGTAGGAGGGATGAGGGGAAAGGAGATGTAGGAGGAAAGGAGACGTATGAGGTAGGAGGGATGAGGAGAAAGGAGACGTAGGAGGGATGAGGGGACGTAGGGAGGGATGAGGGGAAAGGAGACGTAGGAGGGAAAGGAGACGTAGGAGGGATGAGGGGAAAGTGTGGGGCCAGGTCGCAGTGTATGAGAGGAAAGGTGAAATAAAAAAAAATAAAAAAAATGTAGGAGGGATGAGGGGAAAGGAGACGTAGGAGGGATGAGGGGACGTAGGAGGGATGAGGGGAAAGGAGACGTAGGAGGGAAAGGAGATGTAGGAGGGATGAGGGGAAAGGAGATGTAGGAGGGATGAGGGGAAAGGAGATGTAGGAGGAAAGGAGACGTATGAGGTAGGAGGGATGAGGAGAAAGGAGACGTAGGAGGGATGAGGGGAAAGGAGACGTAGGGAGGAAAGGAGACGTATGAGGTAGGAGGGATGAGGGGAAAGGAGACGTAGGAGGGAGGAGGGGAAAGGAGACGTGAGGGATGAGGGGAAAGGGAGACGTAGGAGGGATGAGGGGAAAGGAGATGTAGGAGGAAAGGAGACGATGAGGTAGGAGGGATGAGGAGAAAGGAGACGTAGGAGGGATGAGGGGAAAGGAGACGTAGGAGGGATGAGGGGAAAGGAGACGTAGAAGGGATGAGGGGAAAGGAGACGTAGGGAGGGATGAGGGGAAAGGAGACGTAGGAGGGATGAGGGGAAAGGAGACGTAGGAGGGATGAGGGGAAAGGAGACGTAGGAGGGATGAGGGGAAAGGAGACGTAGGAGGGAAAGGAGACGTAGGAGGGATGAGGGGAAAGGAGACGTAGGAGGGAAAGGAGACGTAGGAGGGATGAGGGGAAAGGAGATGTAGGAGGGATGAGGGGAAAGGAGACGTAGGAGGGAAAGGAGATGTAGGAGGGATGAGGGGAAAGGAGATGTAGGAGGGATGAGGGGAAAGGAGATGTAGGAGGAAAGGAGACGTATGAGGTAGGAGGGATGAGGAGAAAGGAGACGTAGGAGGGATGAGGGGAAAGGAGACGTAGGAGGGATGAGGGGAAAGGAGACGTAGGAGGGATGAGGGGAAAGGAGACGTAGGAGGGATGAGGGGAAAGGAGACGTAGGAGGGATGAGGGGAAAGGAGACGTAGAAGGGATGAGGGGAAAGGAGACGTAGGAGGGATGAGGGGAAAGGAGACGTAGGAGGGATGAGGGGAAAGGAGACGTAGGAGGGATGAGGGGAAAGGAGACGTAGGAGGGATGAGGGGAAAGGAGACGTGGGGGGGATGAGGGGAAAGGAGACGTAGGGGGGATGAGGGGAAAGGAGACGTAGGAGGGGATGAGGGGAAAGGAGATGTAGGAGGGGATGAGGGGAAAGGAGATGTAGGAGGGATGAGGGGAAAGGAGACGTAGGAGGAAAGGAGACGTATGAGGTAGGAGGGATGAGGAGAAAGGAGACGTAGGAGGGATGAGGGGAAAGGAGACGTAGGAGGGATGAGGGAAAGGAGACGTAGGGAGGGATGAGGGGAAAGGAGACGTAGGAGGGATGAGGGGAAAGGAGACGTAGGAGGGATGAGGGGAAAGGAGATGTAGGAGGAAAGGAGACGTATGAGGTAGGAGGGATGAGGAGAAAGGAGACGTAGGGAGGGATGAGGGGAAAGGAGACGTAGGGAGGGATGAGGGGAAAGGAGACGTAGGAGGGATGAGGGGAAAGGAGACGTAGGAGGGATGAGGGGAAAGGAGACGTAGGAGGGATGAGGGGAAAGGGAGACGTAGGAGGGATGAGGGGAAAGGAGACGTAAGGAGGGATGAGGGGAAAGGAGACGTAGGAGGGATGAGGGGGAAAGGAGACGTAGAAGGGATGAGGGGAAAGGAGACGTAGGAGGGGAAAGGAGACGTAGGAGGGATGAGGGTAAAGGAGACGTAGGAGGGGATGAGGGGAAAGGAGAGGTAGGAGGGATGAGGGGAAAGGAGACGTAGGAGGGGAAAGGAGACGGATGAGGGGAAAGGAGACATAGGAGGGATGAGGGGAAAGGAGATGTAGGAGGGATGAGGGGAAAGGGAGACGTAGGAGGGATGAGGGGAAAGGAGACGTAGGGAGGGATGAGGGGAAAGGAGACGTAGGGAGGGAGGAGGGGAAAGGAGACGTAGGAGGGGGAAAGGAGACGGATGAGGGGAAAGGAGACGTGGGAGGGAGGAGGGGAAAGGAGGCGTAGGGAGGGAGGAGGGGAAAGGAGACGTAGGAGGGATGAGGGAAAGGAGACGTAGGGAGGGAGGAGGGGGAGGAGACGTAGGGAGGGAGGAGGGGGGAGGAGACGTAGGAGGGATGAGGGGAAAGGAGACGTAGGAGGGATGAGGGGAAAGGAGACGTAGGGAGGGATGAGGGGAAAGGAGACGTAGGAGGGATGAGGGGAAAGGAGACGTAGGAGGGGAAAGGAGACGTAGGAGGGGAAAGGAGACGTAGGAGGGGAAAGGAGACGTAGGAGGGGAAAGGAGACGTAGGGAGGGATGAGGGGAAAAGGAGACGTAGGGAGGGGAAAGGAGACGTGGGAGGGGAAAGGAGGCGTGGGAGGGGAAAGGAGACGTGGGAGGGGGAAAGGAGACGTAGGAGGGATGAGGGGAAAGGAGACGTAGGAGGGATGAGGGGAAAGGAGACGTAGGAGGGATGAGGGGAAAGGAGACGTAGGAGGGATGAGGGGGAAAGGAGACGTGGGAGGGATGAGGAGAAAGGAGACGTAGGAGGGAGGAGGGGAAAGGAGACGTAGGGAGGGAGGAGGGGGAAAGGAGATATAGGAGGGAAAGGGAGACGTAGGAGGGATGAGGGGAAAGGAGACGTAGAAGGGAAAGGAGACGTAGGAGGGAGGAGGGGAAAGGAGACGTAGGAGGGATGAGGGAATGGAAGTTAAAGAGTGGTTGACTCATCATGTTCACCTTCCAAGAGATGCTTCCCTGTCATCAGATGTATTACAGTAAGCATGCGGTGCGTACCGATAGGATGCATGGGGTGAGAGTAGCTCCGTTTTGGACTGACAGAACTGGGGCTGGATGTAGAAGCCAGACAACAAAGTTTAAATGGGTTATAGGTTGATAGCTTTTGGGAAAGAGCACAGTTAGAAAGATATGTAAGTCGCTTTGGATAAGAGCGTCTGCTAAATGATGTAAATGATATGGCATGTTGAAGCAAACCGGATGGACATCATGAAAATGATCGGCGAGGTTGAGGGTAGAGGAAGTTCAGGAGTAAAAACAAACAAAATATAATTATTGTAAAATTAGCTGTGTCCATAAAATGTTTTGACAGGGGTCGCATTTTATATTTAGTTGTGTTTTTATGCTTCAACAGAGTGATCAGTGACGTGCAACTATAGTTTTCCTTAACAGAAAATACATTAGTGCATCACATTCGGCAGAAAATAGCTTCATTTTCATCTGATGACAACAGAAGTGCAACACTATTTGCCTGGCAGCCACACCAGAAAATGAGCGTACAATGAAAAAGCAAGGTCCTTTTTTTTTCTTTCTAAAATGATGCATGGACATATACTATTTCTAATGTTTATCATAGAAGGAATGTAGCCAGCTACATTTCCTAATGTTTTGCGTAAAGTTAATCTCGCATTTTACCAGAGAAAAGTAGGCTGGTTACACCGAGAAAAGTACCAGAGAAAAGTATCTACACATCAGTCAGAGCTGTCTGCTGAATAGGGGGGATTCTCATGGGGGGAATTCTCATGGGGGGATTCTAATGGGGGATTCTAATGGGGGATTCTCATGGGGGGATTCTCATGGGGGGATTCTCATGGGGGGGATTCTCATGGGGGGGATTCTCAGGGGGGGGATTTTCAGGGGGGGATTCTCATGGGATGCCAGTTTGTGAATTCTCATCTAAGTGGAGGAGTGAAACTGAAGCCCAACATTTGTCTGACGCTGAGCAGAAATGCTGTTTACAAACCCCAGCAAGAGATTTCTTATGTGTTTTTATCTTTTTTGTTGTTGTGAAAAAAACGCTAAATTCTGCGTTTAACGTGACCTGTGAGTTCAACTTGCTAGTTATCGACGTGGCCGAATTAATAAAGGGTGACGGGGCATCATATTTTGTTTAGCTTTTCGGCACCTGCCACCCCTCTCCCTTCCCTGTCACCTTGGCCACCCCTCTCCCTTCCCTGTCACCTTGGCCACCCCTCTCCCTTCCCTGTCACCTTGGCCACCCCTCTCCCTTCCCTGTCACCTTGGCCACCCCTCTCCTTCCCTGTCACCTTGGCCACCCCTCTCCCTTCCCTGTCACCTTGGCCACCCCTCTCCCTTCCCTATCACCTTGGCCACCCCTCTCCCTTCCCTGTCACCTTGGCCACCCCTCTCCTTCCCTGTCACCTTGGCCACCCCTCTCCCTTCCCTGTCACCTTGGCCACCCCCTCTCCCTTCCCTGTCACCTTGGCCACCCCTCTCCCTTCCCTGTCACCTTGGCCACCCCTCTCCCTTCCCTGTCACCTTGGCCACCCCTCTCCTTCCCTGTCACCTTGGCCACCCCTCTCCCTTCCCTGTCACCTTGGCCACCCCTCTCCTTCCCTGTCACCTTGGCCACCCCCTCTCCCTTCCCTGTCACCTTGGCCACCCCTCTCCCCCTCCCTGTCACCTTGGCCACCCCTCTCCCTTCCCTGACACCTTGGCCACCCCTCTCCCTTCCCTGTCACCTTGGCCACCCCTCTCCCTTCCCTGTCACCTTGGCCACCCCTCTCCCTTCCCTGTCACCTTGGCCACCCCTCTCCCTTCCCTGTCACCTTGGCCACCCCTCTCCCTTCCCTGGCCACCCCTCTCCCTTCCCTGTCACCTTGGCCACCCCTCTCCCTTCCCTGTCACCTTGGCCACCCCTCTCCCTTCCCTGTCACCTTGGCCACCCCTCTCCCTTCCCTGTCACCTTGGCCACCCCTCTCCCTTCCCTGTCACCTTGGCCACCCCTCTCCCTTCCCTGTCACCTTGGCCACCCCTCTCCCTTCCCTGTCACCTTGGCCACCCCCTCTCCCTTCCCTGTCACCTTGGCCACCCCTCTCCCTTCCCTGTCACCTTGGCCACCCCTCTCCCCCTCCCTGTCACCTTGGCCACCCCTCTCCCTTCCCTGACACCTTGGCCACCCCTCTCCCTTCCCTGTCACCTTGGCCACCCCTCTCCCTTCCCTATCACCTTGGCCACCCCTCTCCCTTCCCTGTCACCTTGGCCACCCCTCTCCTTCCCTGTCACCTTGGCCACCCCTCTCCCTTCCCTGTCACCTTGGCCACCCCTCTCCCTTCCCTGTCACCTTGGCCACCCCTCTCCCTTCCCTGTCACCTTGGCCACCCCTCTCCCTTCCCTGTCACCTTGGCCACCCCTCTCCCTTCCCTGTCACCTTGGCCACCCCTCTCCCTTCCCTGTCACCTTGGCCACCCCTCTCCCTTCCCTGACACCTTGGCCACCCCTCTCCCTTCCCTGTCACCTTGGCCACCCCTCTCCCTTCCCTGTCACCTTGGCCACCCCTCTCCCTTCCCTGGCCACCCCTCTCCCTTCCCTGTCACCTTGGCCACCCCTCTCCCTTCCCTGTCACCTTGGCCACCCCTCTCCCTTCCCTGTCACCTTGGCCACCCCTCTCCCTTCCCTGTCACCTTGGCCACCCCTCTCCCTTCCCTGTCACCTTGGCCACCCCTCACCCTTCCCTGTCACCTTGGCCACCCCTCTCCCTTCCCTGTCACCTTGGCCACCCCTCTCCCTTCCCTGGCCACCCCTCTCCCTTCCCTGGCCACCCCTCTCCCTTCCCTGTCACCTTGGCCACCCCTCTCCCTTCCCTGTCACCTTGGCCACCCCTCTCCCTTCCCTGTCACCTTGGCCACCCCTCTCCCTTCCCTGGCCACCCCTCTCCCTTCCCTGTCACCTTGGCCACCCCTCTCCCTTCCCTGTCACCTTGGCCACCCCTCTCCCTTCCCTGTCACCTTGGCCACCCCTCTCCCTTCCTGGCCACCCCTCTCCCTTCCCTGTCACCTTGGCCACCCCTCTCCCTTCCCTGTCACCTTGGCCACCCCTCTCCCTTCCCTGGCCACCCCTCTCCCTTCCCTGTCACCTTGGCCACCCCTCTCCCTTCCCTGTCACCTTGGCCACCCCTCTCCCTTCCCTGTCACCTTGGCCACCCCTCTCCCTTCCCTGTCACCTTGGCCACCCCTCTCCCTTCCCTGTCACCTTGGCCACCCCTCTCCCTTCCCTGTCACCTTGGCCACCCCTCTCCCTTCCCTGTCACCTTGGCCACCCCTCTCCCTTCCCTGTCACCTTGGCCACCCCTCTCCCTTCCCTGTCACCTTGGCCACCCCTCTCCCTTCCCTGTCACCTTGGCCACCCCTCTCCCTTCCCTGTCACCTTGGCCACCCCTCTCCCTTCCCTGTCACCTTGGCCACCCCTCTCCCTTCCCTGTCACCTTGGCCACCTCTCCCTTCCCTGGCCACCCCTCTCCCTTCCTGACACCTTGGCCACCCCTCTCCCTTCCCTGTCACCTTGGCCACCCCTCTCCCTTCCCTGTCACCTTGGCCACCCCTCTCCCTTCCCTGGCCACCCCTCTCCCTTCCCTGTCACCTTGGCCACCCCCTCTCCCTTCCCTGTCACCTTGGCCACCCCTCTCCCTTCCCTGGCCACCCCTCTCCCTTCCCTGTCACCTTGGCCACCCCTCTCCCTTCCCTGTCACCTTGGCCACCCCTCTCCCTTCCCTGTCACCTTGGCCACCCCTCTCCCTTCCCTGTCACCTTGGCCACCCCTCTCCCTTCCCTGTCACCTTGGCCACCCCTCTCCCTTCCCTGTCACCTTGGCCACCCCTCTCCCTTCCCTGTCACCTTGGCCACCCCTCTCCCTTCCCTGTCACCTTGGCCACCCCTCTCCCTTCCCTGTCACCTTGGCCACCCCTCTCCCTTCCCTGTCACCTTGGCCACCCCTCTCCCTTCCCTGTCACCTTGGCCACCCCTCTCCCTTCCCTGTCACCTTGGCCACCCCTCTCCCTTCCCTGTCACCTTGGCCACCCCTCTCCCTTCCCTGTCACCTTGTTAGATGCCCGAGCTCCTGTTTACATGTCTGTGAGCTGAGATCTGTTATGGAATCTTGTCAGGAAACTCTCCTCTCCTCCAACCCAGGCTAGACTGCCAGAGCTGAGATCTGCTCATAAGACACTGGTTTATGTGTTTCTGGATTCTGTGTTGTTTTAGGGAGAGAATGAGAGGGATTGAGCATCCTTTAATGGAGCGGGGAAGGGTGTAAATATACTGTAGCTATGGACAGGCTCTGTTCTGGTACCATATCTGTCTACAGGGCTGTCTTTACCCTACCGACAGGCTCTGTTCTGGTACCATATCTGTCTACTGGGCTGTCTTTACCCTACGGACAGGCTCTGTTCTGGTACCATATCTGTCTACTGGGCTGTCTTTACCCTACCGACAGGCTCTGTTCTGGTACCATATCTGTCTACAGGGCTGTCTTTACCCTATGGACAGGCTCTGTTCTGGTACCATATCTGTCTACTGGGCTGTCTTTACCCTATGGACAGGCTCTGTTCTGGTACCATATCTGTCTACTGGGCTGTCTTTACCCTATGGACAGGCTCTGTTCTGGTACCATATCTGTCTACTGGGCTGTCTTTACCCTATGGACAGGCTCTGTTCTGGTACCATATCTGTCTACTGGGCTGTCTTTACCCTACGGACAGGCTCTGTTCTGGTACCATATCTGTCTACTGGGCTGTCTTTACCCTATGGACAGGCTCTGTTCTGGTACCATATCTGTCTACAGGGCTGTCTTTACCCTACCGACAGGCTCTGTTCTGGTACCATATCTGTCTACTGATCTTTACCCTATGGACAGGCTCTGTTCTGGTACCATATCTGTCTACAGGGCTGTCTTTACCCTACCGACAGGCTCTGTTCTGGTACCATATCTGTCTACTGATCTTTACCCTATGGACAGGCTCTGTTCTGGTACCATATCTGTCTACTGGGCTGTCTACCCTACCGACAGGCTCTGTTCTGGTACCATATCTGTCTACAGGGCTGTCTTTACCCTATGGACAGGCTCTGTTCTGGTACCATATCTGTCTACTGGGCTGTCTTTACCCTATGGACAGGCTCTGTTCTGGTACCATATCTGTCTACAGGGCTGTCTTTACCCTACGGACAGGCTCTGTTCTGGTACCATATCTGTCTACAGGGCTGTCTTTACCCTACCGACAGGCTCTGTTCTGGTACCATATCTGTCTACTGGGCTGTCTTTACCCTATGGACAGGCTCTGTTCTGGTACCATATCTGTCTACTGGGCTGTCTTTACCCTATGGACAGGCTCTGTTCTGGTACCATATCTGTCTACAGGGCTGTCTTTACCCTATGGACAGGCTCTGTTCTGGTACCATATCTGTCTACTGGGCTGTCTTTACCCTACGGACAGGCTCTGTTCTGGTACCATATCTGTCTACAGGGCTGTCTTTACCCTACCGACAGGCTCTGTTCTGGTACCATATCTGTCTACTGGGCTGTCTTTACCCTATGGACAGGCTCTGTTCTGGTACCATATCTGTCTACAGGGCTGTCTTTACCCTACCGACAGGCTCTGTTCTGGTACCATATCTGTCTACTGGGCTGTCTTTACCCTATGGACAGGCTCTGTTCTGGTACCATATCTGTCTACAGGGCTGTCTTTACCCTATGGACAGGCTCTGTTCTGGTACCATATCTGTCTACAGGGCTGTCTTTACCCTATGGACAGGCTCTGTTCTGGTACCATATCTGTCTACTGGGCTGTCTTTACCCTACCAACAGGCTCTGTTCTGGTACCATATCTGTCTACTGGGCTGTCTTTACCCTATGGACAGGCTCTGTTCTGGTACCATATCTGTCTACAGGGCTGTCTTTACCCTATGGACAGGCTCTGTTCTGGTACCATATCTGTCTACAGGGCTGTCTTTACCCTACCGACAGGCTCTGTTCTGGTACCATATCTGTCTACAGGGCTGTCTTTACCCTACCAACAGGCTCTGTTCTGGTACCATATCTGTCTACAGGGCTGTCTTTACCCTATGGACAGGCTCTGTTCTGGTACCATATCTGTCTACAGGGCTGTCTTTACCCTATGGACAGGCTCTGTTCTGGTACCATATCTGTCTACTGGGCTGTCTTTACCCTATGGACAGGCTCTGTTCTGGTACCATATCTGTCTACAGGGCTGTCTTTACCCTATGGACAGGCTCTGTTCTGGTACCATATCTGTCTACAGGGCTGTCTTTACCCTATGGACAGGCTCTGTTCTGGTACCATATCTGTCTACAGGGCTGTCTTTACCCTATGGACAGGCTCTGTTCTGGTACCATATCTGTCTACGGGCTGTCTTTACCCTATGGACAGGCTCTGTTCTGGTACCATATCTGTCTACAGGGCTGTCTTTACCCTATGGACAGGCTCTGTTCTGGTACCATATCTGTCTACAGGGCTGTCTTTACCCTACGGACAGGCTCTGTTCTGGTACCATATCTGTCTACAGGGCTGTCTTTACCCTATGGACAGGCTCTGTTCTGGTACCATATCTGTCTACAGGGCTGTCTTTACCCTATGGACAGGCTCTGTTCTGGTACCATATCTGTCTACTGGGCTGTCTTTACCCTATGGACAGGCTCTGTTCTGGTACCATATCTGTCTACTGGGCTGTCTTTACCCTACGGACAGGCTCTGTTCTGGTACCATATCTGTCTACAGGGCTGTCTTTACCCTATGGACAGGCTCTGTTCTGGTACCATATCTGTCTACTGGGCTGTCTTTACCCTACGGACAGGCTCTGTTCTGGTACCATATCTGTCTACAGGGCTGTCTTTACCCTATGGACAGGCTCTGTTCTGGTACCATATCTGTCTACTGGGCTGTCTTTACCCTATGGACAGGCTCTGTTCTGGTACCATATCTGTCTACTGGGCTGTCTTTACCCTATGGACAGGCTCTGTTCTGGTACCATATCTGTCTACAGGGCTGTCTTTACCCTACGGACAGGCTCTGTTCTGGTACCATATCTGTCTACAGGGCTGTCTTTACCCTATGGACAGGCTCTGTTCTGGTACCATATCTGTCTACAGGGCTGTCTTTACCCTATGGACAGGCTCTGTTCTGGTACCATATCTGTCTACTGGGCTGTCTTTACCCTATGGACAGGCTCTGTTCTGGTACCATATCTGTCTACTGGGCTGTCTTTACCCTACCGATTGGCTCTGTTCTGGTACCATATCTGTCTACTGGGCTGTCTTTACCCTATGGACAGGCTCTGTTCTGGTACCATATCTGTCTACTGGGCTGTCTTTACCCTACCGACAGGCTCTGTTCTGGTACCATATCTGTCTACTGGGCTGTCTTTACCCTATGGACAGGCTCTGTTCTGGTACCATATCTGTCTACTGGGCTGTCTTTACCCTATGGACAGGCTCTGTTCTGGTACCATATCTGTCTACTGGGCTGTCTTTACCCCTATGGACAGGCTCTGTTCTGGTACCATATCTGTCTACTGGGCTGTCTTTACCCTATGGACAGGCTCTGTTCTGGTACCATATCTGTCTACTGGGCTGTCTTTACCCTATGGACAGGCTCTGTTCTGGTACCATATCTGTCTACAGGGCTGTCTTTACCCTATGGACAGGCTCTGTTCTGGTACCATATCTGTCTACTGATCTTTACCCTATGGACAGGCTCTGTTCTGGTACCATATCTGTCTACTGATCTTTACCCTATGGACAGGCTCTGTTCTGGTACCATATCTGTCTACTGGGCTGTCTTTACCCTATGGACAGGCTCTGTTCTGGTACCATATCTGTCTACAGGGCTGTCTTTACCCTATGGACAGGCTCTGTTCTGGTACCATATCTGTCTACAGGGCTGTCTTTACCCTATGGACAGGCTCTGTTCTGGTACCATATCTGTCTACTGGGCTGTCTTTACCCTATGGACAGGCTCTGTTCTGGTACCATATCTGTCTACTGGGCTGTCTTTACCCTATGGACAGGCTCTGTTCTGGTACCATATCTGTCTACAGGGCTGTCTTTACCCTATGGACAGGCTCTGTTCTGGTACCATATCTGTCTACTGATCTTTACCCTATGGACAGGCTCTGTTCTGGTACCATATCTGTCTACTGATCTTTACCCTACCCTGCTGTCCTGTCAACAGTCAAACCTCATTAAGACAATATCCTCCCTCCCTCCCTCCCTCCCTCCCTCCAACCCCTTCCTCCCTCCCTCCCCTCCCTTCCATCCTCCCCCCTCCATCCCTCCCCCTCCCTCCCTCCCTCCCTCCCTCCCTCCAACCCCTCCCTCCCCTCCCTCCCTCCCTCCCCTCCCTCCAACCCCTCCCTCCCTCCCTCCCTTCCATCCTCCCCCCACTCCCTCCCTCCCTCCCCCCTCCCTTCCATCCTCCCCCTATCCTCCCCCCTCCATCCCTCCCTCCCCCCTCCCTCCCTCCTCCCTCCAACCTCCCTCCAACCCCTCCCTCCTCTCCCTCCCTCCCTCCCTCCCTCCCTCCCTCCAACCCCTCCCTATCCTATTATTTTTGTCTCATGTTTTCTCTCCTCCCTCCCCTCCCTCCCTCCTCCTCCAACCCCCTCCCTCCCCACTCCCTCCCTCCCTCCCTCCCCCTCCCTCCAACCCCTCCCTCCCTCCCTCCCTCCCTCCCTCCCCTCCCTCCCTCCCTCCCCCCTCCCTCCAACCCCTCCCTCCTCTCCCTCCCTCCCTGTCCTATTATTTTTTGTCTCATGTTTTCTCTCCTCCTCCCTCCCTCTTCCTCCTCCCCCCTCCAACCCCTCCCTCCTCCAACCCCTCCCCCCAACCCCCTCCTCCCTCCAACCCCTCCCTCCTCTCCCTCCAACCATTCCCTCCCCCCAACCCCTCCCCCCTCCAACCCCTCCCTCCTCTCCCTCCCTCCCTGTCCTATTATTTTTGTCTCATGTTTTCTCTCATCCCTCCCTCCCTCCCTCCCCCCCCCTCCCTCCCTCCCTCCCTCCATCCCTCCCTCCCCCCCCCTCCCTCCCTCCCTCCCTCCCTCCCTCCCTCCCCCTCCCCTCCCCCTCCCTCCTCCCTCCTCCCTCCCCTCCCCCTCCCTCCCTCCCTCCCTCCCTCCTCCCTCCATCCCTCCCTCCCTCCATCCCTCCCTCCCTCCCCCTCCCCTCTTCCCTCCCCTCCCTCCAACCCCTCCCTCCCCCTCCATCCCTCCCTCCCCTCCCTCCCTCCCCTCCCCTCCCTCCCTCCCTCCCTGTCCTATTATTTTTGTCTCATGGTTTTTCTCCTCCTTCCCTCCAGTTGCTATGGAACTACAAGCTGAACCTGACAACGGATCCCAAGTTTGAGTCTGTGGCCATGGAGATCTGCAAGAGTACTATCACTGAGGTTAATCTGACACACACCCCCCCACACACACACACCACACACCCACACACACCACACCACACCACACACACACACCACACCCCCCCACACCACACTACCCCACACACCAAATGAGAGCACTTTGTAGAGAATAGGATGCCATTTGGTGCAGAGACAGAGAGGGTCCCTCACAATGAGTCTGGATGGATGGATGGACGGACTGGCTGACTGATAGTGAACACAACCCAGACTGTTTAGACTGATTGTTACAGTACTGTCCCCCCACTACAGTACTGTCCCCCCCACTACAGTACTGTCCCCCCCACTACAGTACTGTCCCCCCCACTACAGTACTGTCCCCCCACTACAGTACTGACCCCCCACTACAGTACTGTCCCCCCACTACAGTACTGCCCCCCACTACAGTACTGTCCCCCCCACTACAGTACTGTCCCCCCACTACAGTACTGTCCCCCCCACTACAGTACTGCCCCCCCACTACAGTACTGTCCCCCACTACAGTACTGTCCCCCCCACTACAGTACTGTCCCCCCCACTACAGTACTGTCCCCCCCACTACAGTACTGTCCCCCCACTATCCCCACAGCTACCCCCCACTACAGTACTGTCCCCCCCACTACAGTACTGACCCCCCACTACAGTACTGTCTCCCCACTACAGTACTGTCCCCCCCACTACAGTACTGTCCCCCCACTACAGTACTGTCCCCCCACTACAGTACTGTCCCCCCACTACAGTACTGTCCCCCCACTACAGTACTGTCCCCCCCACTACAGTACTGTCCCCCCACTACAGTACTGTCCCCCCACTACAGTACTGTCCCCCACTACAGTACTGTCCCCCCACTACAGTACTGTCCCCCCCACTACAGTACTGTCCCCCCACTACAGTACTGTCCCCCCCACTACAGTACTGTCCCCCCACTACAGTACTGTCCCCCCCACTACAGTACTGCCCCCCACTACAGTACTGTCCCCCCACTACAGTACTGTCCCCCCACTACAGTACTGTCCCCCCCACTACAGTACTGTCCCCCCCACTACAGTACTGTCCCCCCACTATCCCCACAGCTGCACTACAGTACTGTCCCCCCACTACAGTACTGCCCCCCCACTACAGTACTGTCCCCCCACTACAGTACTGTCCCCCCACTACAGTACTGTCCCCCCACTACAGTACTGTCCCCCCACTACAGTACTGTCCCCCCCACTACAGTACTGTCCCCCCACTACAGTACTGTCCCCCCACTACAGTACTGTCCCCCACTGCACAGTACTGTCCCCCACTACAGTGCTGCCCCCACTACAGTACTGACCCCCCACTACAGTACTGTCCCCCACTACAGTACTGTCCCCCACTACAGTACTGTTCCCCCACTACAGTACTGTCCCCCCACTACAGTACTGTCCCCCCACTACAGTACTGACCCCCCACTACACTACTGTCCCCCCACTACAGTACTGTCCCCCCACTACAGTACTGTCCCCCCCACTACAGTACTGTCCCCCCCCCACTACAGTACTGTCCCCCCCACTACAGTACTGTCCCCCCCACTATCCCCACAGCTACCCCCACTACAGTACTGTGAATTTATTATTTTTTCTAATCCTTCAATCCCCCACTATTAAAGAGACTGTTACTGCCAGGGGCCTTCAATCCCCCCACTATTAAAGAGACTGTTACTGCCAGGGGCCCTCAAATCCCCCCACTATTAAAGAGACTGTTACTGCCAGGGCCTACCAATCCCCCCACTGTTAAAGAGACTGTTACTGCCAGGGGCCTTCAATCCCCCACTATTAAAGAGACTGTTACTGCCAGGGGCCTCCAATCCCCCACTATTAAAGAGACTGTTACTGCCAGGGGCCTTCAATCCCCCCACTATTAAAGAGACTGTTACTGCCAGGGGCCTTCAATCCCCCACTATTAAAGAGACTGTTACTGCCAGGGGCCTCCAATCCCCCCCACTATTAAAGAGACTGTTACTGCCAGGGGCCTTCAATCCCCCCACTATTAAAGAGACTGTTACTGCCAGGGGCCTTTCAATCCCCCCACTATTAAAGAGACTGTTACTGCCAGGGGCCCAATCCTCCCCACTATTAAAGAGACTGTTACTGCCAGGGGCCTCCAAATCCCCCACTATTAAAGAGACTGTTACTGCCAGGGGCCCAATCCCCCCACTATTAAAGAGACTGTTACTGCCAGGGGCCTTCAATCCCCCACTATTAAAGAGACTGTTACAGCCAGGGCCCTCAACCCCCACTATTAAAGAGACTGTTACTGCCAGGAGCCTTCAATCCCCCACTATTAAAGAGACTGTTACTGCCAGGGGTCCCAATCCCCCACTATTAAAGAGACTGTTACTGCCAGGGGCCCTCAATCCCCACTATTAAAGAGACTGTTACTGCCAGGGCCCAATCCCCCACTATTAAAGAGACTGTTACTGCCAGGGGACTTCAATCCCCCCACTATTAAAGAGACTGTTACTGCCAGGGCCTTCAACCCCCCACTATTAAAGAGACTGTTGCTGCCAGGGGCCTTCCAATCCCCCACTATTAAAGAGACTGTTGCTGCCAGGGCCTTCAATCCCCCACTATTAAAGAGACTGTTACTGCCAGGGGCCTTCTATCCCCCACTATTAAAGAGACTGTTACTGCCAGGGGCCTTCTATCCCCCCACTATTAAAGAGACTGTTACTGCCAGGGGCCTTCAATCCCCCCACTATTAAAGAGACTGTTACAGCCAGGGGCCTTCTATCCCCCCACTATTAAAGAGACTGTTACAGCCAGGGGCCTTCTATCCCCCCACTATTAAAGAGACTGTTACTGCCAGGGACTTCCAATCCCCCACTATTAAAGAGACTGTTACTGCCAGGGCCTTCAATCCCCCCACTATTAAAGAGACTGTTACTGCCAGGGCCCCCAATCCCCCACTATTAAAGAGACTGTTACTGCCAGGGGCTTTCTATCCCCCACTATTAAAGAGACTGTTACTGCCAGGGACTTCCCAATCCCCCACTATTAAAGAGACTGTTACAGCCAGGGGCCTTCTATCCCCCCACTATTAAAGAGACTGTTACAGCCAGGGCCTTCTATCCCCCACTATTAAAGAGACTGTTACTGCCAGGGGCCTTCTATCCCCCCACTATTAAAGATACTGTTACTGCCAGGGTACCTATCCCCCCACTATTAAAGAGACTGTTACTGCCAGGGGCCTTCAATCCCCCACTATTAAAGAGACTGTTACTGCCAGGGGCCTTCAATCCCCCACTATTAAAGAGACTGTTACTGCCAGGGGCCTCCAATCCCCCCACTATTAAAGAGACTGTTACTGCCAGGGGCACCTATCCCCCCACTATTAAAGAGACTGTTACTGCCAGGGCCTTCTATCCCCCACTATTAAAGA
>NW_025535030.1:107500-126857 GCF_020615455.1 Coregonus clupeaformis
GCTGGTAGTTTGCCCCCGATAATGCGTTCGGCAGACCGCACCACCCTCTGGAGAGCCATGCGGTTGCGGGCGGTGCAGTTGCCGTACCAGGCGGTAATACAGCCCGACAGGATGCTCTCAATTGGGCATCTGTAAAAGTTTGTGAGGGTTTTAGGTGCCAAGCCGAATTTCTTCAGCCTCCTGAGGTTGAAGAGGCTCTGTTGCGCCTTCTTCACCACACTGTCTGCGTGGGTGGACCATTTCAGTTTGTCGGTGATGTGTACGCCAAGGAACTTGAAGCTTTCCACCTTCTCCACTGCGGTCCCGTCGATGTGGATAGGGGGGTGCACCCTCTGCTGTTTCCTGAAGTCCACAATAATCTCCTTTGTTTTGTTGACGTTGAGTGAGAGGTTATTTTCCTGGCACCACACTCCCAGAGCCCTCACCTCCTCCCTGTAGGCTGTCTCGTCATTGTTAGTAATCAAGCCTACTAATGTTGTGTCGTCTGCAAACTTGATGATTGAGTTGGAGGCGTGCTTGGCCACGCAGTCATGGGTGAACAGGGAATACAGCAGGGGGCTGAGCACGCACCCTTGTGGGGCCCCGGTGTTGTGGATCAGCAAAGTGGAGATGCTGTTTCCTACCTTCACCACCTGGGGGACGGCCCGTCAGGAAGTCCAGGATCCAGTTGCACAGGGCGGGGTTCAGACCCAGGGCCTCGAGTTTGATGATGAGCTTGGAGGGTACTATGGTGTTGAATGCTGAGCTATAGTCAATGAACAGCATTCTTACATACAGTGGGGAGAACAAGTATTTGATACACTGCCGATTTTGCAGGTTTTCCTACTTACAAAGCATGTTCTCCACTCATTACCTGTATTAACTGCACCTGTTTGAACTCGTTACCTGTATAAAGATACCTGTCCACACACTCAATCAAACAGACTCCAACCTCTCCACAATGGCCAAGACCAGAGAGCTGTGTAAGGACATCAGGGATAAAATTGTAGACCTGCACAAGGCTGGGATGGGCTACAGGACAATAGGCAAGCAGCTTGGTGAGAAGGCAACAACTGTTGGCGCAATTATTAGAAAATGGAAGAAGTTCAAGATGACGGTCAATCACCCTCGGTCTGGGGCTCCATGCAAGATCTCACCTCGTGGGGCATCAATGATCATGAGGAAGGTGAGGGATCAGCCCAGAACTACACGGCAGGACCTGGTCAATGACCTGAAGAGAGCTGGGACCACAGTCTCAAAGAAAACCATTAGTAACACACTACGCCGTCATGGATTAAAATTATCCTGCTCAAGCCAGCGCATGTCCAGGCCCGTCTGAAGTTTGCCATGACCATCTGGATGATCCAGAGGAGGAATGGGAGAAGGTCATGTGTTCTGGTGAGACAAAAATTTAGCTTTTTGGTCTAAACTCCACTCGCCGTGTTTGGAGGAAGAAGAAGGATGAGTACAACCCCAAGAACACCATCCCAACCGGAAGCATGGAGGTGGAAACATCATTCTTTGGGGATGCTTTTCTGCAAAGGGGACAGGACGACTGCACCGTATTGAGGGGAGGGATGGATGGGGCCATGTATCACGAGATCTTGGCCAACAACCTCCTTCCCTCAGTAAGAGCATTGAAGATGGAGTCGTGGCTGGGTCTTCCAGCATGACAACGACCCGAAACACACAGCCAGGGCAACTAAGGAGTGACTCCGTAGAAGCATCTCAAGGTCCTGGAGTAGCCTAGCCAGTCTCCAGACCTGAACCCAATAGAAAATCTTTGGAGGGAGCTTAAAGTCCGTATTGCCCAGTGACAGCCCCCAAAACCTGAAGGATCTGGAGAAGGTCTGTATGGAAGAGTGGGCCAAAATCCCTGCTGCAGTGTGTGCAAACCTGGTCAAGACCTACAGGAAAGCGTATGATCTCTGTAATTGCAAACAAAGGTTTATGTACCAAATATTAAGTTCTGCTTTTCTGATGTATCAAATACTTATGTCATGCAATAAAATGCAAATTAATTACTTAAAAAATCATACAATGTGATTTTCTGCATTTTTGTATCTGTGATTAAAATTACAGACTTCTACATGCTTTGTAAGTAGGAAAACCTGCTAAATCGGCAGTGTATCAAATACTTGTTCTCCCCACTGTAGGTATTCCTCTTGTCCAGACGGGATAGGGCAGTGTGCAGTGTGATGGCGATTGCATCGTCTGTGGATCTATTGGGGCGGTAAGCAAATTGAAGTGGGTCTAGGGTGACAGGTAAGGTAGAGGTGATATGATCCTTGACTAGTCTCTCAAAGCACTTTATGGTGACAGAGGTGAGTGCTACAGGGCGATAGTAATTTAGTTCAGTTACCTTTGCTTTCTTGGGTACAGGAACAATGGTGGCCATCTTGAAGCATGTGGCAACAGCAGACTGGGATAGGGAGAGATTGAATATGTCTGTAAACACCAGCCAGCTGGTCTGAACATGCTCTGAGGACGCGGCTAGGGATGCCGTCTGGGCCGGCAGCCTTGCAGGGGTTAACACGTTTAAATGTCTTACTCACGTCGGCCACGGAGAAGGAGAGGCCACAGTCCTTGGTAGTGGGCCTCGTCAGTGGCACTGTGTTATCCTCAAAGCGGGCGAAGAAGGTGTTTAGCTTGTCTGGGGCGGGCGTCGGTGTCGGCGGCGTGGCTGGTTTTCCTTTTTGTAGTCTGTGATTGTCTGTAGACCCTGCCACATACGTCTCGTGTCTGAGCCGTTGAATTGTGACTCCACTTTGTCTCTATACTGATGTTTTGCCAGTTTAATTGCCTTGCGGAGTGAGTAGCTACACTGTTTGTATTCTGCCATATTCCCAGTCACCTTGCCATGGTTGAATGCAGTGGTTCACGCTTTCAGATTGGCGCGAATGCTGCCGTCTATCCACTGTTTCTGGTTAGGGTAGGTTTTAATAGTCACAGTGGGCACAACATCACCTATACACTTCCTGATAGACTCAGTCACCGTTTCAGTGTATTCGTCAAAATTATTTTTCGGAAGCTACCCGGAATATATCCCAGTCCGCGTGATCAAAACAATCTTGAAGCATGGATTCCGATTGGTCAGACCAGCATTGAATAGTCCTTAGCACAGGTATTTCCTGTTTGAGTTTCTGCCTATAGGAAGGGAGGAGCAAAATGGAGTCGTGGTCAGATTTGCAGAAAGGAGGGGCGGGGAGGGCCTTATAACCATTCTGGAAGTTCGACTAGCAATGGTCGGGGATTTTGGCGCCTTGAGTACAACAGTCAATATGTTGATAGAACTTCGGCAGCCTAGTCCTCAAATTTGCTTTGCTAAAATCCCGGCTACAATAAATGCAGCCTCAGGATATGTGGTTTCCAATTTGCATAAGGTCCAGTGAAGTTCTTTGAGGGCCGTTGTGGTATCGGCTTGAGGGGGGATATACACGGCCGGGACTATAACCGAATAAAATTATCTTGGGAGATAAATCGGTCGGCATTTGATTGTGAGATATTCTAGGTCGGGTGAACAAAAGGACTCGAGTTCCTGTATGTTACTACAATTACAACATGAGTCGTTAATCATGAAACACACACCTCCGCCCTTCTGCTTCCCGGAGAGATATTTATTCCTGTCTGCGCGATGAACTGAGAACCCCTCTCCTCCGCCGGCGATGTTTCTGGAATCAGTTCAGTTGCCCTTTGGAGAGCAAACAAAGGATCTGCTTCGGGAAAGTCGTATTCCTGGTCGTAATGCTGGTGAGTTACCGCCGCTCTGATATCCAATAGTTTTCCCCGGCTGTATGAAATTTTCTGAGCTAATAATGTAAAAAAATAATACATAAAAAAACAAAATACTGCAAAGTTTCCTAAGAGCTAATCGCGAGGCCGCCATCTTCGTCGGCGCCAGGAAAGTTGGATGGGTTCCGCTGGTGTACAGCGATCTTTAAGTCATACCACAGATACTCAATTGGATTGAGGTATGGGCTTTGACGAGGCCATTCCAAGACATTTAAATGTTTCCCCTTAAACCACTCAAGTGTTGCTTTAGCAGTATGCTTAGGGTCATTGTCCTGCTGGAAGGTGAACCTCTGTCCCAGTCTCAAATCTCTGGAAGACTGAAACAGGTTTCCCTCAAGAATTTCCCTGTATTTAGCACTATCCATCATTCCTTCAATTTTGACCAGTTTCCCAGTCCCTGCCGATGGAAAAACATCCCCACAGCATGATGCTGCCACCACCATGCTTCACTGTGGGGATGGTGTTCTCGGGGTGATGAGAGGTGTTGGGTTTGCCCCAGACATAGCGTTTTCCTTGATGGCCAAAAGCTCAATTTTAGTCTCATCTGACCAGAGTACCTTCTTCCATATGTTTGGGGAGTCTCCTACATGCCTTTTGGCGAACACCAAACGTGTTTGCTTATTTTTTCTTTAAGCAACAGCTTTTTTCTGGCCACTCTTCCGTAAAGCCCAGTCTCTGTGGAGTGTACGGCTTAAAATGGTCCTATGGACAGATACTCCAATCTCTGCTGTGGAGCTTTGCAGCTCCTTCAGGGTTGTCTTTGGACTCTTTGTTGCCTCTGATTAATGCCCTCCTTGCCTGGTCTGTGAGTTTTGGTGGGCGGCCCTCTCTTGGCAGGTTTGTTGTGGTGTTGCTTAGTTGTGTTGCAGACTCTGGGGCCTTTCAGAACAGGTGTGTATACAGTGCTATGAAAAAGTATTTTCCCCCTTTCTAATTTTCTCTACTTTTGCATATTTGTGATACTGAATGTTATCAGATCTTCAATCAAAACCTAATATTAGATAAAGGGAACGTAAGTGAACAAATAACACAACAATTACATATTTATTTCATTTATTTCATTTATTTCATTTATTTCATTTATTTCATAAACAAAGTTATGCAACACCCAATTCCCCTGTGTGAAAAAGTAATTGCCCCCTTACACTCAATAACTGGTTGTGCCACCTTTAGCTGCAATGACTCCAACCAAATGCTTCCTGTAGTTGTTGATCAGTCTCTCACGTCGCTGTGGAGGAATTTTGGCCCACTCTTCCATGCAGAACTGCTTTAACTCAGTGGCGTGTTGGTTTTCAAGCATGAACTGCTCGTTTCAAGTCCTGCCACAACATCTCAATTGGGATTAGGTCTGGACTTTGACTAGGCCATTCCAAAACTTCAAATGTGTTGCTTTTTTAGCTATTTTCATGTAGACTTGATTGTGGGTTTTGGATCATTGTCTTGCTGCATGACCCAGCTGCGCTTCAACTTCAGCTCACAGACGGATGGTCTGACATTCTCCTGTAGAATTATCTGATACAGAGCAGAATTCATGGTTCCTTCTATTAAGGCAAGTCGTCCAGGTCCTGAGGCAGCAAAGCATCCCCAAACCATCACACCACCACCACCATGCTTGACTCTTTGGTATGATGTTCTTACTGTGGAATGCAGTATTTGGTTTTCGCCAGGCATATTGGGACCCATCTCGTCCAAAAAGTTGACTCAAGTTTGCCAAAAAGAACCTGGATGATCATCAAGACTCTTGGAAGAACGTTCTATGGACAGATGATTCAAAAGTATAACTTTTTTGGGACGACATGGTCCCATTATGTCTGGCGAAAACCAAACACTGCATTCCACAGTAAGAACATCATACCAAAGGTCAAGCATGGTGGTGGTGGTGGTGGTGTGATGGTTTGGGGATACTTTGCTGCCTCAGGACCTGGACGACTTGCCTTAATAGAAGGAACCATGAATTCTGCTCTGTATCAGAGAATTCTACAGGAGAATGTCAGACCATACATCTCCGTTTTGGATAGATAACTCTTCGTGTTGTTTGTTTAGTGTGTTCCAATTTTCCCAGAAGTGGTTAGAGTCTATGGATTCTTCAATTACATTGAGCTTATTTCTGACATGCTGTTCCTTCTTTTTTCCATAGTGTATTTCTGTATTGTTTTAGTGATTCACCATAGTGAAGGCTCAGGCTCAGGTTCTCTGGGTCTCTATGTTTTTGGTTGGATAGGTTCCTCAATTTCTTTCTTAGGTTTTTGCGTTCTTCGTCAAACCATTTTGTCATTGTTATTAATTTTCTTAGGTTGTCTGCTTGACATTTTTAGATTTGACAGGGAAGCTGAGAGGTCAAACATACTGTTTAGGTTTTCTACTGCCAAGTTTACACCTTCACTATTACAGTGAAACGTTTTGTCCAGGAAGTTCTCTAAAAGGGATTGAATTTGTTGTTGGCTAATTATTTTGACTACTTTCCTTCCATCTATAGCATTTCTTAATAATATGCAGTTTGTTCGGCTTTGATGCCTCATGATTCAGTGTTGCTCTGTTCAAGTAGACTGTGATTTTGCTGTGATCTGATAGGGGTGTCAGTGGGCTGACTGTGAAGGCTCCGAGAGACTTGTGATAAAGTAGTCTACAGTCGTGGTCAAACGTTTTGAGAATGACACAAGTATTGGTCTTCACAAAGTTCGCTGCTTCAGTGTTATGAGATATTTTTGTCAGGTGTTACTATGGTATACTGAAGTATAATTACAAGCATTCCATAAGTGTCAAAGGCTTTTATTGATAATTACATTAAGTTTATGCAAAGAGTCAATATTTGCAGTGTTGACCCTTCTTTTTCAAGACCTCTGCAATCTGCCCTGGCATGCTGTCAATTAACTTCTGGGCCACATCCTGACTGATGGCAGCCCATTCTTGCATAATCAATGCTTGGAGTTTGTCAGAATTTGTGGGTTTTTGTTTGTCCACCCGCCTCTTGAGGATCGACCACAAGTTCTCCAATGGGATTAAGGTCTGGGGAGTTTCCTGGCCATGGACCCAAAATGTTTTGTTCCCTGAACCACTTAGTTATCACTTTTGCCTTATGGCAAGGTGCTCCATCATGCTGGAAAAGGCATTGGTCATCACCAAACTGTTCTTGGATGGTTGGGAGAAGTTGCTCTCGGAGGATGTGTTGGTACCATTCTTTATTCATGGCTGTGTTCTTAGGCAAAATTGTGAGTGAGACCACTCCCTTGGCTGAGAAGCAACCCCACACATGAATGGTCTCAGGATGCTTTACCTTTGGCATGACACAGGACTGATGGTAGCGCTCACCTTGTCTTCTCCGGACAAGGTGTTTTCCGGATGCCCCAAACAATCGGAAAGGGGATTCATCAGAGAAAATGAAATTACCCCAGTCCTCAGCAGTCCAATCCCTGTACCTTTTGCAGAATATCAGTCTGTCCCTGATGTTTTTCCTGGAGAGAAGTGGCTTCTTTGCTGCCCTTCTTGACACCAGGCCATCCTCCAAAAGTCTTTGCCTCACTGTGCGTGCAGATGCACTCACACCTGCCTGCTGCCATTCCTGAGCAAGCTCTGCACTGGTGGTGCCCCGATCCCCGCAGCTGAATCAACTTTGGAGACGGTCCTGGCGCTTGCAGGACTTTCTTGGGCGCCCTGACGCCTTCACAACAATTGAACCGCTCTCCTTGAAGTTCTTGATGATCTGATAAATGGTTGATTTAGGTGCAATCTTACTAGCAGCAATATCCTTGCCTGTGAAGCCCTTTTTTGTGCAAAGCAATGATGACGGCACGTTTTTCCTTGCAGGTAACCATGGTTAACAGAGGAAGAACAATGATTTCAAGCACCACCCTCCTTTTAAAGCTTCCAGTCTGTTATTCTAACTCAATCAGCATGACAGAGTGATCTCCAGCCTTGTCCTCGTCAACACTCTCACCTGTGTTAACGAGAGAATCACTAACATGATGGCAGCTGGTCCTTTTTGTGGCAGGGCTGAAATGCAGTGGAAATGTTTTGGGGGATTAAGTTCATTTTCATGGCAAAGAGGACTTTGCAATTCATCTGATCACTCTTCATGACATTCTGGAGTATATGCAAATTGCCATCATCAAAACTGAGGCAGCAGACTTTGTGAAAATTAGTATTTGTGTCATTCTCAAAACTTTTGACCACAACTGTACAGTACTACTGCCAAGAGATGAGCTGAAGGTGTACCTACCTACTGTAGGAGTCCCCTCGAAGCCTACCATTGACTATGTACAGACAGAGCTGCAGGAGTTTTTGTTGGTTGTTTTGTCATAGTTGTGTCTAGGGGGGGCATATTGGGGAGGGAGTGCTGTCACCTCCAGGTAGGTGTTTGTTTGCTGAGGGTGCCAGGTTCTCTCTCTGTCGCTCTCTCTGTCTCGCTCTCTCTCCGTCTCGCTCTCTCTCTGTCGCTCTCTCTCTCTGTCTCTCTCTCTCTCTCTCTCTGTCTCTCTCTCTCTCTCTCTCTCTCTGTCTCTCTCTCTCTCTCTGTCGCTCTCTCTCTGTCTCGCTCTCTCTCTGTCTCGCTCTCTCTCAAACCTGATGGTTTTGGTAAATGTCCATCCCCTATGGATTAATGAACTGTTCTTCTCTCCTCTGCCCCTCCCCCTCCCTCTCCCCCCCCATTCCCTCTCCCTCCTCCCCCTCCCTCTCCGTCTCTCCCCCATCCCGCCCCCCCTCCTCCAGGACATCCATTCACAGGGTGAGGTCATAGCGTGTCTGGAGAAAGCCTTAGTCCGAGAGGCGGGAGCAACAGCACCTGGCTCATCCAATCAGGGAGGAGTGTAAGAAGAGCATCATGCGTGTAGCGGAGCTGTCGTCAGATGACTTCCACCTGGACAGATACCTGTACTTCTCCTGCCGAGAGGACCGAGAACGCTTCTGTGAAAACGTACACTGCTCATCTTCCCTTACATAACCTTACATAACGGAAAGAATGATCTGATGTTTCAGGTTACTAAGGATGTTGACTGGTCTCTGTTCTTCAGGTTACTAAGGATGATGACTGGTCTCTGTGTTTCAGGTTACTAAGGATGTTGACTGGTCTCTGTGTTTCAGGTTACTAAGGATGTTGACTGGTCTCTGTTCTTCAGGTTACTAAGGATGTTGACTGGTCTCTGTTCTTCAGGTTACTAAGGATGTTGACTGGTCTCTGTTCTTCAGGTTACTAAGGATGTTGACTGGTCTCTGTTCTTCAGGTTACTAAGGATGTTGACTGGTCTCTGTTCTTCAGGTTACTAAGGATGTTGACTGGTCTCTGTTCTTCAGGTTACTAAGGATGTTGACTGGTCTCTGTTCTTCAGGTTACTAAGGATGTTGACTGGTCTCTGTTCTTCAGGTTACTAAGGATGTTGACTGGTCTCTGTTCTTCAGGTTACTAAGGATGTTGACTGGTCTCTGTTCTTCAGGTTACTAAGGATGTTGACTGGTCTCTGTTCTTCAGGTTACTAAGGATGTTGACTGGTCTCTGTTCTTCAGGTTACTAAGGATGATGACTGGTCTCTGTTCTTCAGGTTACTAAGGATGTTGACTGGTCTCTGTTCTTCAGGTTACTAAGGATGATGACTGGTCTCTGTTCTTCGGGTTACTAAGGATGATGACTGGTCTCTGTTCTTCAGGTTACTAAGGATGTTGACTGGTCTCTGTTCTTCAGGTTACTAAGGATGTTGACTGGTCTCTGTGTTCCTCTGTTCTTCCAGACCCAAGCAGGAGAGGGCAAGGTCTACAAGTGTCTCTTTAACCACAAGTTTGAGGAGGCCATGTCTGAGAAGGTATGGAGAAAACCACTGTGAAAGACAACACGTGTGCAGATTATTGATATGATAAACATATATATGATTGATTCTATATATGATTATATACAGTATATACAAACATATGGCATTTCTAATCCAATATATTCTAGCATAGTCACAACGTAGACAAACCCACAGGACTCTGTTGCGGGGAGGGAGGGGAGGCTGGGAGGGGAGGAGGGAGGGAGGCTGGGAGGGAGGAGGAGGGGGAGGGGGAGGCTGGGAGGGAGGGAGGGAGGGAGGCTGGGAGGGAGGGAGGGAGGGGGGCTGGGAGGGGAGGGGGGAGGGGGGGAGGGAGGGGGAGGGAGGGAGGCTGGGAGGAGGGAGGGGGAGGAGATTTGTGGTCAGGACTGATAATAAGAATGAGCTACATGCTGTCGGGCTGTCTTTGCTGAAGCTCTTAGTGGTTCCAGTGTTAAACTAAAAGCTTTATTAAAGATCATTAGTAGGGGCAGCCAACAATGAGCAGATCTTTAGTAGGGGCAGCCAACAATGAGCAGATCATTAGTAGGGGCAGCCAACAATGAGCTTAGATCATTCGTAGGGCAGCCAACAATGAGCAGATCATTAGTAGAGGCAACCAACAACCAGCAGATCATTAGTAGGGCAGCCAGCAATGAGCAGATCGTTAGGAGGGAAGCCAACAATGACAGCAGATCATTAGTAGGGCAGCCAACAGTGAGCAGATCGTTAGTAGGGCAACCAACAATGAGCAGATCATTAGTAGGGGGCAGCATCAAGCAATGAGCAGATCATTAGTAGGGCAGCCAACAATGAGCAGATCGTTGTAGGGGCAGCTCAACAATGAGCAGATCATTAGTAGGGGCAGCCAACAATGAGCAGATCGTTAGTGGGGCAGCCAACAATGAGCAGATCGTGTAGTAGGGACGCCAACAATGAGCAGATCATTAGTAGGGCAGCCAGCAATGAGCAGATCATTAGTAGGGCAGCCAACAATGAGCAGATCATTAGTAGGGCAGCCAACAATAGCGATCATTAGTAGGCGGCCAGCAATGAGCAATCATTAGTAGGGCAGCCAACAATAGCAGATCATTAGTAGGGGCACCAACAATGAGCAGATCGGTAGTAGGGCAGCCAGCCGTGAGCAGATCATTAGTAGGGGCAGCCAACAATGAGCAGATCATTAGTAGGGCGGCCAACAATGAAGCAGATCATTAGTAGGGCAGCCAACAATGAGCAGATCATTAGTAGGGGCAGCCAACAGTGAGCAGATCGTTAGTAGGGGAGCCAACAACGAGCAGATCATTAGTAGGGGCAGCCAACAATGAGCAGATCATTAGTAGGGGCAGCTAACAATGAGCAGATCATTAGTCGGGGCAGCCAACAATGAGCAGATCACTAGTAGGGCAGCCAACAATGAGCAGATCATTAGTAGGGGCAGCCAACAATGAGCAGATCATTAGTAGGGGCAACCAACAATGAGCAGATCATGTAGTAGGGCAGCCAACAATGAGCAGATCATTAGTAGGGCAACCAACAATGAGCAGATCGTTAGTAGGGCAGCCAACAATGAGCAGAATCATTGGTAGGGCGGCCAACATTGAGCAGATCATTAGTAGGGCAGCCAACAATGAGCAGATCATTAGTAGGGGCGGCCCAACAATGAGCAGATCATTAGTAGGGGGCGGCCAACAATGAGCAGATCGTTAGTAGGGCGGCCAGCCAATGAGCAGATCATTAGTAGGGGCAGCCAACAATGAGCAGATCATTAGTAGGGCAACCAACAATGAGGGCAGATCATTAGTAGGGCAGCCAACAATGAGCAGATCATTAGTAGGGGCGGCCAACACATGAGCAGATCATTAGTAGGGCAGCCAACAATGAGCAGATCATTAGTAGGGCGTGGCGCAGCCAACAATGAGCAGATCATTAGTAGGGGCAGCCAACTATTGAGCAGATCGTTAGTAGGGCAGCCAACAATGAGCAGATCATTAGTTGGGGCAACCAACAATGAGCCAGATCGTTAGTAGGGGCAGCCAACAATGAGCAGATCTCGTTGGTAGGGCAGCCAACAATGAGCAGATCATTAGTAAAGACAGCCAGCAATGAGCAGAAGTAGCAGGGCACCAACAAGAGCAGATCATTAGTAGGGCAGCCAACATGAGCAGATCGTTGTGGGGGCAACCAACAATAGGCAGATCGTTAGTAGGGCAACCAACAATGAGCAGATCGTTAGTAGTGGCGCAGCCAACAATGAGCAGATCATTAGTAGGGCAGCCAACAATGAGCAGATCATTAGTAGGGGCAGCCAACAATGAGCAAGATCATTAGTAAGGGCAACCAACAATGAGCAGATCATTAGTAGGGCAGCCAACAATGAGCAGATCATTAGTAGGGCGAAAGCCAACAATGAAGATCGTGGTAGTAGGGGCGACGCCACAATGAGCAGATCATTGGTAGGGCAGCTTCGGCAATGAGCAGATCATTAGAAGGGCAGCAACAACCGCGGCAGATCAGTAGTAGGGAACGTAACCAATGAAGCAGATCATTAGAAGAGGCGGCCAACAATGAGCAGATCATTAGTAGAGAGCAGCCAACAATGAGCAGATCATTAGTAGGGGTAGCCAACAATGAGCAGATCATTGTTAGTAGAGAGCCGTAACAATGAGCAGATCATTAGTAGGGCAGCCAACAACCAGGCAGATCATTAGTAGGGGCAGCCAACAATGAGCAGATCATTAGTAGGGGCAGCCAACAATGAGCAGAATCATTAGTAGGGCAGCCAAGCAATGAGCAGATCATTAGTAGGGGCAGCCAACAATGAGCAGATCATTAGTAGAGGCAGCCAACAATAAGGCAAGATCATTAGTAGGGCAGCCAACAATGAGCGATCATTAGCTGGGGCAGCCAACAATGAGCAGATCATTTGTGAGGCACACAACAATGAGCAGATCATTAGTAGGGCAACCAACAATGAGCAGATCATTAGTAGGGGCAGCCAACAATGAGCAGATCATTAGTAGGGCAACCAACAATGAGCAGATCATTAGTAGGGGCAGCCAGCAATGAGCAGATCATTAGTAGGGTAGCCAACAATGAGCAGATCATTAGTAGGGGCAGCCAACAATGAGCAGATCATTAGTAGGGGCAACCAACAATGAGCAGATCATTAGTAGGGCAGCCAACAATGAGCAGATCATTAGTAGGGCCGGCAACAATGAGCAGATCATTATTTGGGGCAGCCAACAATGAGCAGATCATTAGTAGGGCAACCAACAATGAGCAGATCATTAGTAAGGGCAGCCAACAATGAGCAGATCATTAGTAGGGCAACCAACAATGAGCAGATCATTAGTAGGGGCAGCCAACAACCAGGCAGATCATTAGTAGGGCAGCCAACAATGAGCAGATCATTAGTAGGGGCAGCCAACAATGAGCAGATCATTAGTAGAGGCAGCCAACAATGAGCAGATCATTAGTAGGGCAGCCAACAAACAGGCAGATCATTAGTAGGGCAGCCAACAATGAGCAGATCATTAGTAGGGGGCAGCCAACAATGAGCAGATCATTAGTAGGGCAGCTAACAATGAGCAGATCATTAGTGGGGGGAGCGGCAACAATGAGCAGATCATTAGTAGGGCGATAACAATGAGCAGATCATTAGTAGGGGCAGCCAACAATGAGCAGATCATTAGTAGGGCAACCAACAATGAGCAGATCATTATTAGGGCAGCCAACAATGAGCAGATCATTAGTAGGGCAGCCAACAATGAGCAGATCATTAGTAGGGCAGCCAACAATGAGCAGATCATTAGTAGGGGCAGCCAACAATGAGCAGATCATTAGTAGGGCAACCAACAATGAGCAGATCATTAGTAGGGGCAGCCAACAATGAGCAGATCATTAGTAGGGCAGCCAACAATGAGCAGATCATTAGTAGGGCAACCAACAATGAGCAGATCATTAGTGAGGGCAGCCAACAATGAGCATATATCATTAGTAAGGGCAGCCAACAATGAGCAGATCGTGTGGGGCAGCCAACAATGAGCAGATCATTAGTAGGGCAGCCAACAATGAGCAGATCATTAGTAGGGCAGCCAACAATGAGCAGATCATTAATAGGGCAGCCAACAATGTACACAGATCATTAGTAGGGGCAGCCAACAATGAGCAGATCATTAGTAGAGCAACCAACAATGAGCAGATCATTAGTAAGGCAGCCAACAATGAAGCAGATCGTGGTAGGGGCAGCCAACAATGAGCAGATCATTAGTAGGGCAAACAACAATGAGCAGATCATTAGTAGGGTAGCCAACAATGAGCAGATCATTAGTAGGGCAACCAACAATGAGCAGATCTCATTAGTAGGGCAGCCAACAATGAGCAGCTCATTAGTAGGGGCAGCCAACAATGAGCAGATCATTAGTAGGGCAGCCAAAGCAATGAGCAGATCATTAGTAGGGCAACCAACAATGAGCAGATCATTAGTAGGGGCAGCCAACAATGAGCAGATCATTAGTAGGGCAGCCAACAATGAGCAGATCATTAGTAGGGCAGCCAATGAGCAGATCATTAGTAAAGGGGCAGCCAACAATGAGCAGATCATTAGTAAAGGGCAGCCAACAATGAGCAGATCATTAGTAGGAACAACCGCGTGAGCAGATCATTAGTAGGGACGGCCAACAATGAGCAGATCATTAGTAAAGTAACCAACAATAAGCAGATCATTAGTAGGAGCGGCCAACAATGAGCGAATCATTAGTAGGGGCAGCCAACAATGAGCAGATCATTAGTAGGGGCAGCCAACAATGAGCAGATCATTAGTAGGGCAGCCAACAATGAGCAGATCATTAGTAGGGCAGCCAACAATGAGCAGATCTTTTTTTCTCAAGCTGTCCTCATTTTTCCAACTCCTATGCCACATTTGGATGTGTGTTAAAGCTCTTCTTTTCATGTGACAATGACTAAAACTCTCTCTCTCTGTCTGTGTCTCTATGTCTCTCTCTGTCTCTCTGTCTCTCTCTCTGTCTCTCTGTCTCTCTCTCTCTCCCCTTCCTCCCCCTCCTCCTCCTCCCTCCCCAGTGTCGAGATGGCCTGACCACGCGTCAGAAGCTGATACCAGGACTACAGGTCAGCTACTCTCTGACCAAGGCCTGTAAGGCTGACCTCAGGAAATGCCGCTGTAACCTGGACACCAACATGCCCCCCGTGCCAGAGAGGCCCGGCTGTCATATCTGCTGCTATGCCTGGAGTCTGCTGTACACAGGGGTGGGTTATCTGCTGCTATGGAGTCTAGGGGTGGGTTATCTGCTGCTATGGAGTCTAGGGGTGGGTTATCTGTTGCTATGGAGTCTAGGGGTGGGTTATCTGCTGCTATGGAGTCTAGGGTGGGTTATCTGCTGCTGGAGTCTAGGGGTGGGTTATCTGCTGCTATGCCTGAGTCTAGGGGTGGGTTATCTGCTGCTATGGAGTCTAGGGGTGGGTTATCTGCTGCTATGGAGTCTAGGGGTGGGTTATCTGCTATGGAGTCTCTGGGGTGGGTTATCTGCTGCTATGGAGTCTAGGGGTGGGTTATCTGCTGCTATGGAGTCTAGGGGTGGGTTATCTGCTGCTATGGAGTCTAGGGGTGGGTTATCTGCTGCTATGGAGTCTGGGGGTGGGTTATCTGCTGCTATGGAGTCTAGGGTGGGTTATCTGTTGCTATGGAGTCTAGGGTGGGTTATCTCTGCTGCTATGGAGTCTAGGGTGGGTTATCTGCTGCTATGGAGTCTAGGGTGGGTTATCTGCTGCTATGAGTCTGAGGGTGGGTTATCTCTGCTGCTATGGAGACCACAAGGGGTGGGTTATCTGCTGCTATGGAGTCTAGGGGTGGGTTATCTGCTACTATGGAGTCTAGGGGTGGGTTATCTGCTACTATGGAGTCTAGGGGTGGGTTATCTGCTACTATGGAGTCTAGGGGTGGGTTATCTGCTGCTATGGAGTCTAGGGGTGGGTTATCTGCTGCTATGGAGTCTAGGGGGTGGGTTATCTGCTGCTATGGAGTCTAGGGGTGGGTTATCTGCTGCTATGAGTCTGAGGGGTGGGTTATCTGCTGCTATGGAGTCTAGGGGGTGGGTTATCTGCTGCTATGGAGTCTAGGGGTGGGTTATCTGCTACTATGGAGTCTGGGGTGGGTTATCTGCTACTATGGAGTCTAGGGGTGGGTTATCTGCTACTATGGAGTCTAGGGGTGGGTTATCTGCTGCTCTATGGAGTCTTGAGGGTGGGTTATCTGCTGCTATGGAGTCTGGGGTGGGTTATCTGCTGCTATGGAGTCTAGGGGTAGGTTATCTGCTGCTATGGAGTCTAGGGGTGGGTTATCTGCTGCTATGGAGTCTGGGGGTGGGTTATCTGCTGCTATGGAGTCTAGGGGTGGGTTATCTGCTGCTATGGAGTCTAGGGGTGGGTTATCTGCTACTATGGAGTCTGGGGGTGGTTTGCAATCGCAACCAATAATCTGCTCAGACCCCAACCAAGGAGCATCAAAAGTGTGATAAATTTCAGACAACACAAAAATTCATTGAGGTTTTCAGTGACTCCTCTTCTGCTCACCCAAGGACGCCAGAGGACAAAAAATCAGTTAACCACTAACTGATTGAGGAACTGTTTAACCTTACACACTTCCTAGATGCAGTTGCACCCCTAAAAACGGAAAGACATTTGTCATAAGAAACTAGCTGGTATACAGAAAATACCCGAAGCTTTGGAAGCAAGCTTTCCAGGAAATTGAACGGAAATGGCGCCACACCAAACTGGAAGTCTTCCGACTAGCTTGGAAAGACAGTACGTGCAGTACTGCAAGAGCCTCACTGCTGCTCGATCATCCTACTTTCCAAATTAATCGAGGAAAATAAGAACAACCTAAAATTTCTTTTTGATATGTTGCAATTAACTAAAAAGCAGCATTCTTAAGAGAGGATGGGTTTTCACTTCAGCAGTGATAAATTTAAGAACTTCTTTGAGGAAAAGATCATGACCATTAGAAAGCAAATTACGGACTCCTCTTGAATCTGCTGTAAGGCTTAGCTGTCCTGGATCTGCAATTGATTTGCGTAGGCCTGATGGGAGAGACACTTAATGTTTTAGTATATATTTGACACAATGATGAAAATAATCATGGCCACTAAACTTCAAGCTGCATACTGGATCCTATTCCTACTAAACTGCTGAAGGACAAGCCCTGTGCTTGGCCCCTCCCATGTTGAACATAATAAACAGCTCTCTATCCAATCGGATGTGTACCAAACTCACTAAAAGTGGCAGTGATAAAGCCTTCTCTTGAAAAAGCCAAACCTTGACCGAAAATACATAAAAACTATCGCCTATATCGGGTTTCATTCCTCTCAAAAATTTTAGAAAAAGTTGCCATGGCAACTCACTGCCTTTCTGAAGACAAACAATGTGATGAATGTAAATGCTTAGTCTGGTTTTAGACCCCATCATAGCACTGAGACTGCACTTGTGAAGGTGGTAAATTACCTTTAATGGCGTAGACCTTGATCTGTCCTCGTGGTTAATAGACCTTAGTGCTGCCTTTGACACCATCGATCACCACATTCTTTTTTTGGAGAGACTGGAAACCTGCACTGGTTACACGACAAGTTTGGCCTGGTTTAGATCCTACCTGTCTGAAAGATATCAGTTTGGCTGTGAATGGTCTGTCCTCCGACAAAGCAACTGTACATTTCGGTGTTCCTCATGGTCCGCTTAGGACCACTATTGTTTTCACTATATATACCTCGGGGATGTTATTGAAACATAATGTTAACTCCCTTCACTGTTATGCTGATGACACACAGCTGTACATTTCCAATGAAGCATGGTGAAGCTCCCAAAATTGCTCCTCGCTAGGGCGTGTTTCTGTATTATAAGGAAGTGGATGAAGGAAAATTTAACTCGACAAAACAGAGATGGTTTAGGTCCCAAGAAACAAAGAGATCTTCGGTTAATCTGACACCATCTTGATGGTTGTAAAGTCGCCTCAAATAAAACTGTGAAGGACCTAGGCGTTACTTTGACATTTTTTGACGAACATATCAAGACTGTTTCAAGGACAGCTTTTTTTTCATCTAATGTAACATTGCAAAATCAGAAATTTTCTGGTCCAAAAATGATGCAGAAAAAATAATCGTATGCAATTGTTATAGAGATACTGCAATGCTCATTTTCTGCCACGGATAACTACTAAATAAACTTCGGTTAGTGCTAAATACGTGCTAGAATCCTGACTAGAACCAAGAAATTTGATCATATTACTCCAAAGGGTTACAATTGAAGCTTCCTGTTAAGGCAAGCGATTTCGTTACTGTTAACCTATAAAGCGTTACATGGGGCTTGCTCCTACATCTTTCCGAGTTGGTCTGCCGCACATACCAATAGCACGCTAGGTACAAGACGAGGCCTCCTAATTGTCCTAGAATTTCTAAGAAACAGGAAGGGTTTTTTCCTATAGACTTCCATTTTTATGGAACAGTCTGCCTACCCATGTGAGAGACGCACACACGTAACCTTTAAGTCTTTACTAAAGACTTATCTCTTCAGTAGGTCATATGATTGGAGTGTAGTCTGGCCCAGGAGGTGAAGGTGAACTGTGGAAAGGTTGAGCAACGAACAGCCCTTGCTGTCTTGGGGCTGTTTCCACTGGGGTTCTCTGGCTCGAACTCAAGTTGCAGGGGCTGAGTCAATGGCCTGCTGGTGCTCGTTCATGCCGTCCCCTGGGGGCAAGGCACTTGAGTGGGTTGAGTTATGACGGATTTCCTGTCTGGGCTGGCGCCCCGTGGTTTGTGCTGTGGTGAGACCTCTGTGGGCTGGCACTGCCTTGTCTCAGGATTGTGGATGGTTGGGGATATCCTCTAGTGGTGCGTGGGGCTGTGCTTGCGGAGTGGGTGGGGTTATATCTTCCTGTTTAGTCTGTCGGGGTGATTACAGTGTTCCGGACCGCCTCCTGTCTCAGCCTCCAGTATTTATGCTGCAGTAGTTTATAAATGGGGGGCTGGGGTTGAAGCTGGTTATACCTGGAGTACTTCTCCTGTCTTATCCAGTGTCCTGTGTGAATTGAAGTATGCTCTCTCTAATTCTCTGTTCTCTCTTTCTCTGAGAACCTGTGTTCTAGGACCATACGTCAGGACTAACCGGGCATGATGACACCTTGCTGTCCCCAGTCCGCCTGGCCTTGCTGCTATTCCGTGCTTCAAATCATCTTGCCTGCGTCATTTAAACCCCTACCTGTCCCAGACCTGGGTTGTTTTCAATCCTAAATGATCGCTATGAAAAAGCCAACTGAGAGACCTGGAGCCCTAGACCGCGACGCGATCACCTGGCCGTGGTGACTCCTTGCTGTCCCCAGTCCGCCTGGCCTTGGGCCAAGTTATTCCAGTTTAAACTGTTCTGCCTGCGGTTAAGGGAACCTCTACCTGTCCCAGACCTGCTGTTTTAAATCCCCAATGATCGGCCATGAAAAAGCCAACTGAGATTTATTCCTGATGGCTATTTGACCATGCTTGTCACTTATGAACATTTTTGGAACATCTTGGCATGGTTCTGTTATAATCTCCAACCTGCACAGCCAGAAGAGGACTGGCCAACCCTCATAGCCAGGTTCCTCTTAGGCTCTTCCTAGGTTTTGGCTCTTCTAGGGAGTTTTTTCCTAGCCACCGTGCTGGTACACCTGCATATAGCTGTTTGGGGTTTTAGGCTGGGTTTCTGTGCTGCACTTCGAGAATAGGATGTAAGAAGAAATATAAAATAAAATTGATTGATTGATTGAAACA